>NW_026453666.1:0-289106 GCF_943734755.1 Anopheles moucheti
AAACTCATTCCTGGTGGAACTTCATAGCAAAGTACAAAGTTCGTTTTGGATGGACAAAGTTAGTTGAAATAGACAGTTTTTGCATGAAAACTCATTCCTGGTGGAACTTCATAGCAAAGTACAAAGTTCGTTTTGGATGGATCAATTTAGTTGAAATAGACAGTTCTTGCATGAAACTCATTCCTGGTGGAACTTCATAGCAAAGTACAAAGTTCGTATCGGATGCACCAATTTAGTTGAAATAGACAGTTCTTGCATGAAAACTCATTCCTGGTGGAACTTCATAGCAAAGTACAAAGTTCGTTTTGGATGGACAAAGTTAGTTGAAATAGACAGTTTTTGCATGAAAACTCATTCCTGGTGGAACTTCATAGCAAAGTACAAAGTTCGTATCGAATGCACCAATTAAGTTGAAATAGACAGTTCTTGCATGAAAACTCATTCCTGGTGGAACTTCATAGCAAAGTACAAAGTTCGTTTTGGATGGACAAAGTTAGTTGAAATAGACAGTTTTTGCATGAAAACTCATTCCTGGTGGAACTTCATAGCAAAGTACAAAGTTCGTTTTGGATGGATCAATTTAGTTGAAATAGACAGTTCTTGCATGAAAACTCATTCCTGGTGGAACTTCATAGCAAAGTACAAAGTTCGTATCGGATGCACCAATTTAGTTGAAATAGACAGTTCTTGCATGAAAACTCATTCCTGGTGGAACTTCATAGCAAAGTACAAAGTTCGTTTTGGACGGACAAAGTTAGTTGAAATAGACAGTTTTTGCATGAAAACTCATTCCTGGTGGAACTTCATAGCAAAGTACAAAGTTCGTATCGAATGCACCAATTTAGTTGAAATAGACAGTTTTTGCATGAAAACTCATTCCTGGTGGAACTTCATAGCAAAGTACAAAGTTCGTATCGAATGCACCAATTTAGTTGAAATAGACAGTTTTTGCATGAAAACTCATTCCTGGTGGAACTTCATAGCAAAGTACAAAGTTCGTTTTGGATGGACAAAGTTAGTTGAAATAGACAGTTTTTGCATGAAAACTCATTCCTGGTGGAACTTCATAGCAAAGTACAAAGTTCGTATCGGATGGACAAAGTTAGTTGAAATAGACAGTTTTTGCATGAAAACTCATTCCTGGTGGAACTTCATAGCAAAGTACAAAGTTCGTTTTGGATGGATCAATTAAGTTAAAAAAGACAGTTTTTGCATGAAAACTCATTCCTGGTGGAACTTCATAGCAAAGTACAAAGTTCGTTTTGGATGGACAAAGTTAGTTGAAATAGACAGTTTTTGCATGAAAACTCATTCCTGGTGGAACTTCATAGCAAAGTACAAAGTTCGTTTTGGATGGACAAAGTTAGTTGAAATAGACAGTTTTTGCATAAAAACTCATTCCTGGTGGAACTTCATAGCAAAGTACAAAGTTCGTTTTGGATGGATCAATTTAGTTGAAATAGACAGTTTTTGCATAAAAACTCATTCCTGGTGGAACTTCATAGCAAAGTACAAAGTTCGTTTTGGATGGACAAAGTTAGTTGAAATAGACAGTTTTTGCATAAAAACTCATTCTGGTGGAACTTCATAGCAAAGTAAAAAGTTCGTTTTGGATGGATCAATTTAGTTGAAATAGACAGTTTTTGCATGAAAACTCATTCCTGGTGGAACTTCATAGCAAAGTACAAAGTTCGTTTTGGATGGACAAAGTTAGTTGAAATAGACAGTTTTTGCATGAAAACTCATTCCTGGTGGAACTTCATAGCAAAGTACAAAGTTCGTTTTGGATGGACGAATTAAGTTGAAATAGACAGTTTTTGTATGAAAACTCATTCTGGTGGAACTTCATAGCAAAGTACAAAGTTCGAATCAGATGGACGAATTAGTTGAAATAGACAGTTTTGCATGAAAACTCATTCCTGGTGGAACTTCATAGCATAGTACAAAGTTCGAATCAGATGGACGAATTAAGTTGAAATAGACAGTTTTTGCATGAAAACTCATTCCTGGTAGAACTTCATAGCAAAGTACAAAGTTCGTTTTAGATGGACAAAGTTAGTTGAAATAGACAGTTTTTTGCATGAAAACTCATTCCTGGTGGAACTTCATAGCAAAGTACAAAGTTCGTTTTGGATGGATCAATTTAGTTGAAATAGACAGTTTTTGCATGAAAACTCATTCCTGGTGGAACTTCATAGCAAAGTACAAAGTTCGTTTTGGATGGACAAAGTTAGTTGAAATAGACAGTTTTTGCATGAAAACTCATTCCTGGTGGAACTTCATAGCAAAGTACAAAGTTCGTATCGGATGCACCAATTTAGTTGAAATAGACAGTTCTTGCATGAAAACTCATTCCTGCTGGAACTTCATAGCAAAGTACAAAGTTCGTTTTGGATGGACGAATTAAGTTGAAATAGACAGTTTTTGTATGAAAACTCATTCCTGGTGGAACTTCATAGCAAAGTACAAAGTTCGAATCAGATGGACGAATTAAGTTGAAATAGACAGTTTTTGCATGAAAACTCATTCCTGGTGGAACTTCATAGCATAGTACAAAGTTCGAATCAGATGGACGAATTAAGTTGAAATAGACAGTTTTTGCATGAAAACTCATTCCTGGTAGAACTTCATAGCAAAGTACAAAGTTCGTTTTAGATGGACAAAGTTAGTTGAAATAGACAGTTTTTGCATGAAAACTCATTCCTGGTGGAACTTCATAGCAAAGTACAAAGTTCGTATCGGATGCACCAATTTAGTTGAAATAGACAGTTCTTGCATGAAAACTCATTCCTGGTGGAACTTCATAGCAAAGTACAAAGTTCGTATCGGATGCACCAATTTAGTTGAAATAGACAGTTTTTGCATGAAAAACTCATTCCTGGTGGAACTTCATAGCAAAGTACAAAGTTCGTATCGGATGCATCAATTTAGTTGAAATAGACAGTTCTTGCATGAAAACTCATTCCTGGTGGAACTTCATAGCAAAGTACAAAGTTCGTTTTGGATGGACAAAGTTAGTTGAAATAGACAGTTTTTGCATGAAAACTCATTCCTGGTGGAACTTCATAGCAAAGTACAAAGTTCGTTTTGGATGGACAAAGTTAGTTGAAATAGACAGTTTTTGCATGAAAACTCATTCTGGTGGAACTTCATAGCAAAGTACAAAGTTCGTTTTGGATGGACAAAGTTAGTTGAAATAGACAGTTTTTGCATAAAAACTCATTCCTGGTGGAACTTCATAGCAAAGTACAAAGTTCGTTTTGGATGGACAAAGTTAGTTGAAATAGACAGCTTTTGCATAAAAACTCATTCCTGGTGGAACTTCATAGCAAAGTACAAAGTTCGTTTTGGATGGACAAAGTTAGTTGAAATAGACAGTTTTTGCATGAAAACTCATTCCTGGTGGAACTTCATAGCAAAGTACAAAGTTCGTTTTGGATGGATCAATTTAGTTGAAATAGACAGTTTTTGCATGAAAACTCATTCCTGGTGGAACTTCATAGCAAAGTACAAAGTTCGTTTTGGATGGATCAATTTAGTTGAAATAGACAGTTTTTGCATAAAAACTCATTCCTGGTGGAACTTCATAGCAAAGTACAAAGTTCGTTTTGGATGGACAAAGTTAGTTGAAATAGACAGTTTTTGCATAAAAACTCATTCCTGGTGGAACTTCATAGCAAAGTAAAAAGTTCGTTTTGGATGGACAAAGTTAGTTGAAATAGACAGTTTTTGCATAAAAACTCATTCCTGGTGGAACTTCATAGCAAAGTAAAAAGTTCGTTTTGGATGGATCAATTTAGTTGAAATAGACAGTTTTTGCATGAAAACTCATTCCTGGTGGAACTTCATAGTAAAGTACAAAGTTCGTTTTGGATGGACAAAGTTAGTTGAAATAGACAGTTTTTGCATGAAAACTCATTCCTGGTGGAACTTCATAGCAAAGTACAAAGTTCGTATCGGATGCACCAATTTAGTTGAAATAGACAGTTCTTGCATGAAAACTCATTCCTGGTGGAACTTCATAGCAAAGTACAAAGTTCGTTTTGGATGGACAAAGTTAGTTGAAATAGACAGTTTTTGCATGAAAACTCATTCCTGGTGGAACTTCATAGCAAAGTACAAAGTTCGTATCGGATGCACCAATTTAGTTGAAATAGACAGTTCTTGCATGAAAACTCATTCCTGGTGGAACTTCATAGCAAAGTACAAAGTTCGTTTTGGATGGACAAAGTTAGTTGAAATAGACAGTTTTTGCATGAAAACTCATTCCTGGTGGAACTTCATAGCAAAGTACAAAGTTCGTATCGGATGGACAAAGTTAGTTGAAATAGACAGTTTTTGCATGAAAACTCATTCCTGGTGGAACTTCATAGCAAAGTACAAAGTTCGTTTTGGATGGATCAATTAAGTTAAAAAAGACAGTTTTTGCATGAAAACTCATTCCTGGTGGAACTTCATAGCAAAGTACAAAGTTCGTTTTGGATGGACAAAGTTAGTTGAAATAGACAGTTTTTGCATGAAAACTCATTCCTGGTGGAACTTCATAGCAAAGTACAAAGTTCGTTTTGGATGGACAAAGTTAGTTGAAATAGACAGTTTTTGCATAAAAACTCATTCCTGGTGGAACTTCATAGCAAAGTACAAAGTTCGTTTTGGATGGATCAATTTAGTTGAAATAGACAGTTTTTGCATAAAAACTCATTCCTGGTGGAACTTCATAGCAAAGTACAAAGTTCGTTTTGGATGGACAAAGTTAGTTGAAATAGACAGTTTTTGCATAAAAACTCATTCCTGGTGGAACTTCATAGCAAAGTAAAAAGTTCGTTTTGGATGGATCAATTTAGTTGAAATAGACAGTTTTTGCATGAAAACTCATTCCTGGTGGAACTTCATAGCAAAGTACAAAGTTCGTTTTGGTTGGACAAAGTTAGTTGAAATAGACAGTTTTTGCATGAAAACTCATTCCTGGTGGAACTTCATAGCAAAGTACAAAGTTCGTTTTGGATGGACGAATTAAGTTGAAATAGACAGTTTTTGTATGAAAACTCATTCCTGGTGGAACTTCATAGCAAAGTACAAAGTTCGAATCAGATGGACGAATTAAGTTGAAATAGACAGTTTTTGCATGAAAACTCATTCCTGGTGGAACTTCATAGCATAGTACAAAGTTCGAATCAGATGGACGAATTAAGTTGAAATAGACAGTTTTTGCATGAAAACTCATTCCTGGTAGAACTTCATAGCAAAGTACAAAGTTCGTTTTAGATGGACAAAGTTAGTTGAAATAGACAGTTTTTGCATGAAAACTCATTCCTGGTGGAACTTCATAGCAAAGTACAAAGTTCGTTTTGGATGGATCAATTTAGTTGAAATAGACAGTTTTTGCATGAAAACTCATTCCTGGTGGAACTTCATAGCAAAGTACAAAGTTCGTTTTGGATGGACAAAGTTAGTTGAAATAGACAGTTTTTGCATGAAAACTCATTCCTGGTGGAACTTCATAGCAAAGTACAAAGTTCGTATCGGATGCACCAATTTAGTTGAAATAGACAGTTCTTGCATGAAAACTCATTCCTGCTGGAACTTCATACCAAAGTACAAAGTTCGTTTTGGATGGACGAATTAAGTTGAAATAGACAGTTTTTGTATGAAAACTCATTCCTGGTGGAACTTCATAGCAAAGTACAAAGTTCGAATCAGATGGACGAATTAAGTTGAAATAGACAGTTTTTGCATGAAAACTCATTCCTGGTGGAACTTCATAGCATAGTACAAAGTTCGAATCAGATGGACGAATTAAGTTGAAATAGACAGTTTTTGCATGAAAACTCATTCCTGGTAGAACTTCATAGCAAAGTACAAAGTTCGTTTTAGATGGACAAAGTTAGTTGAAATAGACAGTTTTTGCATGAAAACTCATTCCTGGTGGAACTTCATAGCAAAGTACAAAGTTCGTATCGGATGCACCAATTTAGTTGAAATAGACAGTTCTTGCATGAAAACTCATTCCTGGTGGAACTTCATAGCAAAGTACAAAGTTCGTATCGGATGCACCAATTTAGTTGAAATAGACAGTTTTTGCATGAAAACTCATTCCTGGTGGAACTTCATAGCAAAGTACAAAGTTCGTATCGGATGCATCAATTTAGTTGAAATAGACAGTTCTTGCATAAAAACTCATTCCTGGTGGAACTTCATAGCAAAGTACAAAGTTCGTTTTGGATGGACAAAGTTAGTTGAAATAGACAGTTTTTGCATGAAAACTCATTCCTGGTGGAACTTCATAGCAAAGTACAAAGTTCGTTTTGGATGGACAAAGTTAGTTGAAATAGACAGTTTTTGCATGAAAACTCATTCCTGGTGGAACTTCATAGCAAAGTACAAAGTTCGTTTTGGATGGACAAAGTTAGTTGAAATAGACAGTTTTTGCATAAAAACTCATTCCTGGTGGAACTTCATAGCAAAGTACAAAGTTCGTTTTGGATGGACAAAGTTAGTTGAAATAGACAGCTTTTGCATAAAAACTCATTCCTGGTGGAACTTCATAGCAAAGTACAAAGTTCGTTTTGGATGGACAAAGTTAGTTGAAATAGACAGTTTTTGCATGAAAACTCATTCCTGGTGGAACTTCATAGCAAAGTACAAAGTTCGTTTTGGATGGATCAATTTAGTTGAAATAGACAGTTTTTGCATGAAAACTCATTCCTGGTGGAACTTCATAGCAAAGTACAAAGTTCGTTTTGGATGGACAAAGTTAGTTGAAATAGACAGTTTTTGCATAAAAACTCATTCCTGGTGGAACTTCATAGCAAAGTACAAAGTTCGTTTTGGATGGACAAAGTTAGTTGAAATAGACAGTTTTTGCATAAAAACTCATTCCTGGTGGAACTTCATAGCAAAGTAAAAAGTTCGTTTTGGATGGACAAAGTTAGTTGAAATAGACAGTTTTTGCATAAAAACTCATTCCTGGTGGAACTTCATAGCAAAGTAAAAAGTTCGTTTTGGATGGATCAATTTAGTTGAAATAGACAGTTTTTGCATGAAAACTCATTCCTGGTGGAACTTCATAGCAAAGTACAAAGTTCGTTTTGGATGGACAAAGTTAGTTGAAATAGACAGTTTTTGCATGAAAACTCATTCCTGGTGGAACTTCATAGCAAAGTACAAAGTTCGTATCGGATGCACCAATTTAGTTGAAATAGACAGTTCTTGCATGAAAACTCATTCCTGGTGGAACTTCATAGCAAAGTACAAAGTTCGTTTTGGATGGACAAAGTTAGTTGAAATAGACAGTTTTTGCATGAAAACTCATTCCTGGTGGAACTTCATAGCAAAGTACAAAGTTCGTATCGGATGCACCAATTTAGTTGAAATAGACAGTTCTTGCATGAAAACTCATTCCTGGTAGAACTTCATAGCAAAGTACAAAGTTCGTTTTGGATGGATCAATTTAGTTAAAATAGACAGTTTTTGCATGAAAACTCATTCCTGGTGGAACTTCATAGCAAAGTACAAAGTTCGAATCAGATGGACGAATTAAGTTGAAATAGACAGTTTTTGCATGAAAACTCATTCCTGGTGGAACTTCATAGCATAGTACAAAGTTCGAATCAGATGGACGAATTAAGTTGAAATAGACAGTTTTTGCATGAAAACTCATTCCTGGTAGAACTTCATAGCAAAGTACAAAGTTCGTTTTAGATGGACAAAGTTAGTTGAAATAGACAGTTTTTGCATGAAAACTCATTCCTGGTGGAACTTCATAGCAAAGTACAAAGTTCGTATCGGATGCACCAATTTAGTTGAAATAGACAGTTTTTGCATGAAAACTCATTCCTGGTGGAACTTCATAGCAAAGTACAAAGTTCGTTTTGGATGGATCAATTTAGTTGAAATAGACAGTTCTTGCATGAAAACTCATTCCTGGTGGAACTTCATAGCAAAGTACAAAGTTCGTATCGGATGCACCAATTTAGTTGAAATAGACAGTTCTTGCATGAAAACTCATTCCTGGTGGAACTTCATAGCAAAGTACAAAGTTCGTTTTGGATGGACAAAGTTAGTTGAAATAGACAGTTTTTGCATGAAAACTCATTCCTGGTGGAACTTCATAGCAAAGTACAAAGTTCGTATCGGATGCACCAATTTAGTTGAAATAGACAGTTCTTGCATGAAAACTCATTCCTGGTAGAACTTCATAGCAAAGTACAAAGTTCGTTTTGGATGGAACAATTTAGTTAAAATAGACAGTTTTTGCATGAAAACTCATTCCTGGTGGAACTTCATAGCAAAGTACAAAGTTCGAATCAGATGGACGAATTAAGTTGAAATAGACAGTTTTTGCATGAAAACTCATTCCTGGTGGAACTTCATAGCATAGTACAAAGTTCGTTTTGGATGGACAAAGTTAGTTGAAATAGACAGTTTTTGCATGAAAACTCATTCCTGGTGGAACTTCATAGCAAAGTACAAAGTTCGTATCGGATGCACCAATTTAGTTGAAATAGACAGTTCTTGCATGAAAACTCATTCCTGGTAGAACTTCATAGCAAAGTACAAAGTTCGTTTTGGATGGATCAATTTAGTTAAAATAGACAGTTTTTGCATGAAAACTCATTCCTGGTGGAACTTCATAGCAAAGTACAAAGTTCGTTTTGGATGGACAAAGTTAGTTGAAATAGACAGTTTTTGCATGAAAACTCATTCCTGGTGGAACTTCATAGCAAAGTACAAAGTTCGTATCGGATGCACCAATTTAGTTGAAATAGACAGTTCTTGCATGAAAACTCATTCCTGGTAGAACTTCATAGCAAAGTACAAAGTTCGTTTTGGATGGATCAATTTAGTTAAAATAGACAGTTTTTGCATGAAAACTCATTCCTGGTGGAACTTCATAGCAAAGTACAAAGTTCGTTTTGGATGGACAAAGTTAGTTGAAATAGACAGTTTTTGCATGAAAACTCATTCCTGGTGGAACTTCATAGCAAAGTACAAAGTTCGTATCGGATGCACCAATTTAGTTGAAATAGACAGTTCTTGCATGAAAACTCATTCCTGGTAGAACTTCATAGCAAAGTACAAAGTTCGTTTTGGATGGATCAATTTAGTTAAAATAGACAGTTTTTGCATGAAAACTCATTCCTGGTGGAACTTCATAGCAAAGTACAAAGTTCGTTTTGGATGGACAAAGTTAGTTGAAATAGACAGTTTTTGCATGAAAACTCATTCCTGGTGGAACTTCATAGCAAAGTACAAAGTTCGTTTTGGATGGATCAATTTAGTTGAAATAGACAGTTTTTGCATGAAAACTCATTCCTGGTGGAACTTCATAGCAAAGTACAAAGTTCGTATCGGATGCACCAATTTAGTTGAAATAGACAGTTCTTGCATGAAAACTCATTCCTGGTGGAACTTCATAGCAAAGTACAAAGTTCGTTTTGGATGGACAAAGTTAGTTGAAATAGACAGTTTTTGCATGAAAACTCATTCCTGGTGGAACTTCATAGCAAAGTACAAAGTTCGTATCGGATGCACCAATTTAGTTGAAATAGACAGTTCTTGCATGAAAACTCATTCCTGGTGGAACTTCATAGCAAAGTACAAAGTTCGTTTTGGATGGACAAAGTTAGTTGAAATAGACAGTTTTTGCATGAAAACTCATTCCTGGTGGAACTTCATAGCAAAGTACAAAGTTCGTATCGGATGCACCAATTTAGTTGAAATAGACAGTTCTTGCATGAAAACTCATTCCTGGTAGAACTTCATAGCAAAGTACAAAGTTCGTTTTGGATGGATCAATTTAGTTAAAATAGACAGTTTTTGCATGAAAACTCATTCCTGGTGGAACTTCATAGCAAAGTACAAAGTTCGTTTTGGATGGACAAAGTTAGTTGAAATAGACAGTTTTTGCATGAAAACTCATTCCTGGTGGAACTTCATAGCAAAGTACAAAGTTCGTATCGGATGCACCAATTTAGTTGAAATAGACAGTTCTTGCATGAAAACTCATTCCTGGTAGAACTTCATAGCAAAGTACAAAGTTCGTTTTGGATGGATCAATTTAGTTAAAATAGACAGTTTTTGCATAAAAACTTATTCCTGGTGGAACTTCATAGCAAAGTACAAAGTTCGTTTTGGATGGACAAAGTTAGTTGAAATAGACAGTTTTTGCATGAAAACTCATTCCTGGTGGAACTTCATAGCAAAGTACAAAGTTCGTTTTGGATGGATCAATTTAGTTGAAATAGACAGTTTTTGCATGAAAACTCATTCCTGGTGGAACTTCATAGCAAAGTACAAAGTTCGTATCGGATGCACCAATTTAGTTGAAATAGACAGTTCTTGCATGAAAACTCATTCCTGGTGGAACTTCATAGCAAAGTACAAAGTTCGTTTTGGATGGACAAAGTTAGTTGAAATAGACAGTTTTTGCATGAAAACTCATTCCTGGTGGAACTTCATAGCAAAGTACAAAGTTCGTATCGGATGCACCAATTTAGTTGAAATAGACAGTTCTTGCATGAAAACTCATTCCTGGTGGAACTTCATAGCAAAGTACAAAGTTCGTTTTGGATGGACAAAGTTAGTTGAAATAGACAGTTTTTGCATGAAATCTCATTCCTGGTGGAACTTCATAGCAAAGTACAAAGTTCGTATCGGATGCACCAATTTAGTTGAAATAGACAGTTCTTGCATGAAAACTCATTCCTGGTAGAACTTCATAGCAAAGTACAAAGTTCGTTTTGGATGGATCAATTTAGTTAAAATAGACAGTTTTTGCATGAAAACTCATTCCTGGTGGAACTTCATAGCAAAGTACAAAGTTCGTTTTGGATGGACAAAGTTAGTTGAAATAGACAGTTTTTGCATGAAAACTCATTCCTGGTGGAACTTCATAGCAAAGTACAAAGTTCGTATCGGATGCACCAATTTAGTTGAAATAGACAGTTCTTGCATGAAAACTCATTCCTGGTGGAACTTCATAGCAAAGTACAAAGTTCGTTTTGGATGGACAAAGTTAGTTGAAATAGACAGTTTTTGCATGAAAACTCATTCCTGGTGGAACTTCATAGCAAAGTACAAAGTTCGTATCGGATGCACCAATTTAGTTGAAATAGACAGTTTTTGCATGAAAACTCATTCCTGGTGGAACTTCATAGCAAAGTACAAAGTTCGTATCGGATGCACCAATTTAGTTAAAATAGACAGTTTTTGCATGAAAACTCATTCCTGGTGGAACTTCATAGCATAGTACAAAGTTCGAATCAGATGGACGAATTAAGTTGAAATAGACAGTTTTTGCATGAAAACTCATTCCTGGTAGAACTTCATAGCAAAGTACAAAGTTCGTTTTGGATGGACAAAGTTAGTTGAAATAGACAGTTTTTGCATGAAAACTCATTCCTGGTGGAACTTCATAGCAAAGTACAAAGTTCGTATCGGATGCACCAATTTAGTTGAAATAGACAGTTCTTGCATGAAAACTCATTCCTGGTGGAACTTCATAGCAAAGTACAAAGTTCGTTTTGGATGGACAAAGTTAGTTGAAATAGACAGTTTTTGCATGAAAACTCATTCCTGGTGGAACTTCATAGCAAAGTACAAAGTTCGTATCGGATGCACCAATTTAGTTGAAATAGACAGTTCTTGCATGAAAACTCATTCCTGGTAGAACTTCATAGCAAAGTACAAAGTTCGTTTTGGATGGATCAATTTAGTTAAAATAGACAGTTTTTGCATGAAAACTCATTCCTGGTGGAACTTCATAGCAAAGTACAAAGTTCGAATCAGATGGACGAATTAAGTTGAAATAGACAGTTTTTGCATGAAAACTCATTCCTGGTGGAACTTCATAGCATAGTACAAAGTTCGTTTTGGATGGACAAAGTTAGTTGAAATAGACAGTTTTTGCATGAAAACTCATTCCTGGTGGAACTTCATAGCAAAGTACAAATTTCGTATCGGATGCACCAATTTAGTTGAAATAGACAGTTCTTGCATGAAAACTCATTCCTGGTAGAACTTCATAGCAAAGTACAAAGTTCGTTTTGGATGGATCAATTTAGTTAAAATAGACAGTTTTTGCATGAAAACTCATTCCTGGTGGAACTTCATAGCAAAGTACAAAGTTCGTTTTGGATGGATCAATTTAGTTGAAATAGACAGTTTTTGCATGAAAACTCATTCCTGGTGGAACTTCATAGCAAAGTACAAAGTTCGTTTTGGATGGACGAATTAAGTTGAAATAGACAGTTTTTGTATGAAAACTCATTCCTGGTGGAACTTCATAGCAAAGTACAAAGTTCGAATCAGATGGACGAATTAAGTTGAAATAGACAGTTTTTGCATGAAAACTCATTCCTGATGGAACTTCATAGCAAAGTACAAATTTCGTATCGGATGCACCAATTTAGTTGAAATAGACAGTTCTTGCATGAAAACTCATTCCTGGTAGAACTTCATAGCAAAGTACAAAGTTCGTTTTGGATGGACAAAGTTAGTTGAAATAGACAGTTTTTGCATGAAAACTCATTCCTGGTGGAACTTCATAGCAAAGTACAAAGTTCGTATCGGATGCACCAATTTAGTTGAAATAGACAGTTCTTGCATGAAAACTCATTCCTGCTGGAACTTCATAGCAAAGTACAAAGTTCGTTTTGGATGGACGAATTAAGTTGAAATAGACAGTTTTTGTATGAAAACTCATTCCTGGTGGAACTTCATAGCAAAGTACAAAGTTCGAATCAGATGGACGAATTAAGTTGAAATAGACAGTTTTTGCATGAAAACTCATTCCTGGTGGAACTTCATAGCATAGTACAAAGTTCGAATCAGATGGACGAATTAAGTTGAAATAGACAGTTTTTGCATGAAAACTCATTCCTGGTAGAACTTCATAGCAAAGTACAAAGTTCGTTTTAGATGGACAAAGTTAGTTGAAATAGACAGTTTTTGCATGAAAACTCATTCCTGGTGGAACTTCATAGCAAAGTACAAAGTTCGTATCGGATGCACCAATTTAGTTGAAATAGACAGTTCTTGCATGAAAACTCATTCCTGGTGGAACTTCATAGCAAAGTACAAAGTTCGTATCGGATGCACCAATTTAGTTGAAATAGACAGTTTTTGCATGAAAACTCATTCCTGGTGGAACTTCATAGCAAAGTACAAAGTTCGTATCGGATGCACCAATTTAGTTGAAATAGACAGTTCTTGCATGAAAACTCATTCCTGGTGGAACTTCATAGCAAAGTACAAAGTTCGTTTTGGATGGACAAAGTTAGTTGAAATAGACAGTTTTTGCATGAAAACTCATTCCTGGTGGAACTTCATAGCAAAGTACAAAGTTCGTTTTGGATGGACAAAGTTAGTTGAAATAGACAGTTTTTGCATGAAAACTCATTCCTGGTGGAACTTCATAGCAAAGTACAAAGTTCGTTTTGGATGGACAAAGTTAGTTGAAATAGACAGTTTTTGCATAAAAACTCATTCCTGGTGGAACTTCATAGCAAAGTACAAAGTTCGTTTTGGATGGACAAAGTTAGTTAAAATAGACAGCTTTTGCATAAAAACTCATTCCTGGTGGAACTTCATAGCAAAGTACAAAGTTCGTTTTGGATGGACAAAGTTAGTTGAAATAGACAGTTTTTGCATGAAAACTCATTCCTGGTGGAACTTCATAGCAAAGTACAAAGTTCGTTTTGGATGGACAAAGTTAGTTGAAATAGACAGTTTTTGCATAAAAACTCATTCCTGGTGGAACTTCATAGCAAAGTACAAAGTTCGTTTTGGATGGATCAATTTAGTTGAAATAGACAGTTTTTGCATGAAAACTCATTCCTGGTGGAACTTCATAGCAAAGTACAAAGTTCGTTTTGGATGGACAAAGTTAGTTGAAATAGACAGTTTTTGCATAAAAACTCATTCCTGGTGGAACTTCATAGCAAAGTAAAAAGTTCGTTTTGGATGGACAAAGTTAGTTGAAATAGACAGTTTTTGCATAAAAACTCATTCCTGGTGGAACTTCATAGCAAAGTAAAAAGTTCGTTTTGGATGGATCAATTTAGTTGAAATAGACAGTTTTTGCATGAAAACTCATTCCTGGTGGAACTTCATAGCAAAGTACAAAGTTCGTTTTGGATGGACAAAGTTAGTTGAAATAGACAGTTTTTGCATAAAAACTCATTCCTGGTGGAACTTCATAGCAAAGTAAAAAGTTCGTTTTGGATGGACAAAGTTAGTTGAAATAGACAGTTTTTGCATAAAAACTCATTCCTGGTGGAACTTCATAGCAAAGTAAAAAGTTCGTTTTGGATGCACCAATTTAGTTGAAATAGACAGTTTTTGCATGAAAACTCATTCCTGGTGGAACTTCATAGCAAAGTACAAAGTTCGTTTTGGATGGACAAAGTTAGTTGAAATAGACAGTTTTTGCATAAAAACTCATTCCTGGTGGAACTTCATAGCAAAGTACAAAGTTCGTTTTGGATGGACAAAGTTAGTTAAAATAGACAGCTTTTGCATAAAAACTCATTCCTGGTGGAACTTCATAGCAAAGTACAAAGTTCGTTTTGGATGGACAAAGTTAGTTGAAATAGACAGTTTTTGCATGAAAACTCATTCCTGGTGGAACTTCATAGCAAAGTACAAAGTTCGTTTTGGATGGACAAAGTTAGTTGAAATAGACAGTTTTTGCATAAAAACTCATTCCTGGTGGAACTTCATAGCAAAGTACAAAGTTCGTTTTGGATGGATCAATTTAGTTGAAATAGACAGTTTTTGCATGAAAACTCATTCCTGGTGGAACTTCATAGCAAAGTACAAAGTTCGTTTTGGATGGACAAAGTTAGTTGAAATAGACAGTTTTTGCATAAAAACTCATTCCTGGTGGAACTTCATAGCAAAGTAAAAAGTTCGTTTTGGATGGACAAAGTTAGTTGAAATAGACAGTTTTTGCATAAAAACTCATTCCTGGTGGAACTTCATAGCAAAGTAAAAAGTTCGTTTTGGATGCACCAATTTAGTTGAAATAGACAGTTCTTGCATGAAAACTCATTCCTGGTGGAACTTCATAGCAAAGTACAAAGTTCGTTTTGGATGGACAAAGTTAGTTGAAATAGACAGTTTTTGCATGAAAACTCATTCCTGGTGGAACTTCATAGCAAAGTACAAAGTTCGTATCGGATGCACCAATTTAGTTGAAATAGACAGTTCTTGCATGAAAACTCATTCCTGGTAGAACTTAATAGCAAAGTACAAAGTTCGTTTTGGATGGATCAATTTAGTTAAAATAGACAGTTTTTGCATGAAAACTCATTCCTGGTGGAACTTCATAGCAAAGTACAAAGTTCGAATCAGATGGACGAATTAAGTTGAAATAGACAGTTTTTGCATGAAAACTCATTCCTGGTGGAACTTCATAGCATAGTACAAAGTTCGAATCAGATGGACGAATTAAGTTGAAATAGACAGTTTTTGCATGAAAACTCATTCCTGGTAGAACTTCATAGCAAAGTACAAAGTTCGTTTTAGATGGACAAAGTTAGTTGAAATAGACAGTTTTTGCATGAAAACTCATTCCTGGTGGAACTTCATAGCAAAGTACAAAGTTCGTATCGGATGCACCAATTTAGTTGAAATAGACAGTTCTTGCATGAAAACTCATTCCTGGTGGAACTTCATAGCAAAGTACAAAGTTCGTATCGGATGCACCAATTTAGTTGAAATAGACAGTTTTTGCATGAAAACTCATTCCTGGTGGAACTTCATAGCAAAGTACAAAGTTCGTATCGGATGCACCAATTTAGTTGAAATAGACAGTTCTTGCATGAAAACTCATTCCTGGTGGAACTTCATAGCAAAGTACAAAGTTCGTTTTGGATGGACAAAGTTAGTTGAAATAGACAGTTTTTGCATGAAAACTCATTCCTGGTGGAACTTCATAGCAAAGTACAAAGTTCGTTTTGGATGGACAAAGTTAGTTGAAATAGACAGTTTTTGCATGAAAACTCATTCCTGGTGGAACTTCATAGCAAAGTACAAAGTTCGTTTTGGATGGACAAAGTTAGTTGAAATAGACAGTTTTTGCATAAAAACTCATTCCTGGTGGAACTTCATAGCAAAGTACAAAGTTCGTTTTGGATGGACAAAGTTAGTTAAAATAGACAGCTTTTGCATAAAAACTCATTCCTGGTGGAACTTCATAGCAAAGTACAAAGTTCGTTTTGGATGGACAAAGTTAGTTGAAATAGACAGTTTTTGCATGAAAACTCATTCCTGGTGGAACTTCATAGCAAAGTACAAAGTTCGTTTTGGATGGACAAAGTTAGTTGAAATAGACAGTTTTTGCATAAAAACTCATTCCTGGTGGAACTTCATAGCAAAGTACAAAGTTCGTTTTGGATGGATCAATTTAGTTGAAATAGACAGTTTTTGCATGAAAACTCATTCCTGGTGGAACTTCATAGCAAAGTACAAAGTTCGTTTTGGATGGACAAAGTTAGTTGAAATAGACAGTTTTTGCATAAAAACTCATTCCTGGTGGAACTTCATAGCAAAGTAAAAAGTTCGTTTTGGATGGACAAAGTTAGTTGAAATAGACAGTTTTTGCATAAAAACTCATTCCTGGTGGAACTTCATAGCAAAGTAAAAAGTTCGTTTTGGATGGATCAATTTAGTTGAAATAGACAGTTTTTGCATGAAAACTCATTCCTGGTGGAACTTCATAGCAAAGTACAAAGTTCGTTTTGGATGGACAAAGTTAGTTGAAATAGACAGTTTTTGCATAAAAACTCATTCCTGGTGGAACTTCATAGCAAAGTAAAAAGTTCGTTTTGGATGGACAAAGTTAGTTGAAATAGACAGTTTTTGCATAAAAACTCATTCCTGGTGGAACTTCATAGCAAAGTAAAAAGTTCGTTTTGGATGCACCAATTTAGTTGAAATAGACAGTTTTTGCATGAAAACTCATTCCTGGTGGAACTTCATAGCAAAGTACAAAGTTCGTTTTGGATGGACAAAGTTAGTTGAAATAGACAGTTTTTGCATAAAAACTCATTCCTGGTGGAACTTCATAGCAAAGTACAAAGTTCGTTTTGGATGGACAAAGTTAGTTAAAATAGACAGCTTTTGCATAAAAACTCATTCCTGGTGGAACTTCATAGCAAAGTACAAAGTTCGTTTTGGATGGACAAAGTTAGTTGAAATAGACAGTTTTTGCATGAAAACTCATTCCTGGTGGAACTTCATAGCAAAGTACAAAGTTCGTTTTGGATGGACAAAGTTAGTTGAAATAGACAGTTTTTGCATAAAAACTCATTCCTGGTGGAACTTCATAGCAAAGTACAAAGTTCGTTTTGGATGGATCAATTTAGTTGAAATAGACAGTTTTTGCATGAAAACTCATTCCTGGTGGAACTTCATAGCAAAGTACAAAGTTCGTTTTGGATGGACAAAGTTAGTTGAAATAGACAGTTTTTGCATAAAAACTCATTCCTGGTGGAACTTCATAGCAAAGTAAAAAGTTCGTTTTGGATGGACAAAGTTAGTTGAAATAGACAGTTTTTGCATAAAAACTCATTCCTGGTGGAACTTCATAGCAAAGTAAAAAGTTCGTTTTGGATGCACCAATTTAGTTGAAATAGACAGTTCTTGCATGAAAACTCATTCCTGGTGGAACTTCATAGCAAAGTACAAAGTTCGTTTTGGATGGACAAAGTTAGTTGAAATAGACAGTTTTTGCATGAAAACTCATTCCTGGTGGAACTTCATAGCAAAGTACAAAGTTCGTATCGGATGCACCAATTTAGTTGAAATAGACAGTTCTTGCATGAAAACTCATTCCTGGTAGAACTTAATAGCAAAGTACAAAGTTCGTTTTGGATGGATCAATTTAGTTAAAATAGACAGTTTTTGCATGAAAACTCATTCCTGGTGGAACTTCATAGCAAAGTACAAAGTTCGAATCAGATGGACGAATTAAGTTGAAATAGACAGTTTTTGCATGAAAACTCATTCCTGGTGGAACTTCATAGCATAGTACAAAGTTCGAATCAGATGGACGAATTAAGTTGAAATAGACAGTTTTTGCATGAAAACTCATTCCTGGTAGAACTTCATAGCAAAGTACAAAGTTCGTTTTAGATGGACAAAGTTAGTTGAAATAGACAGTTTTTGCATGAAAACTCATTCCTGGTGGAACTTCATAGCAAAGTACAAAGTTCGTATCGGATGCACCAATTTAGTTGAAATAGACAGTTTTTGCATGAAAACTCATTCCTGGTGGAACTTCATAGCAAAGTACAAAGTTCGTTTTGGATGGATCAATTTAGTTGAAATAGACAGTTCTTGCATGAAAACTCATTCCTGGTGGAACTTCATAGCAAAGTACAAAGTTCGTTTTGGATGGACAAAGTTAGTTGAAATAGACAGTTTTTGCATGAAAACTCATTCCTGGTGGAACTTCATAGCAAAGTACAAAGTTCGTATCGGATGCACCAATTTAGTTGAAATAGACAGTTCTTGCATGAAAACTCATTCCTGGTGGAACTTCATAGCAAAGTACAAAGTTCGTTTTGGATGGACAAAGTTAGTTGAAATAGACAGTTTTTGCATGAAAACTCATTCCTGGTGGAACTTCATAGCAAAGTACAAAGTTCGTGTCGGATGCACCAATTTAGTTGAAATAGACAGTTCTTGCATGAAAACTCATTCCTGGTAGAACTTCATAGCAAAGTACAAAGTTCGTTTTGGATGGATCAATTTAGTTAAAATAGACAGTTTTTGCATGAAAACTCATTCCTGGTGGAACTTCATAGCAAAGTACAAAGTTCGAATCAGATGGACGAATTAAGTTGAAATAGACAGTTTTTGCATGAAAACTCATTCCTGGTGGAACTTCATAGCATAGTACAAAGTTCGTTTTGGATGGACAAAGTTAGTTGAAATAGACAGTTTTTGCATGAAAACTCATTCCTGGTGGAACTTCATAGCAAAGTACAAAGTTCGTATCGGATGCACCAATTTAGTTGAAATAGACAGTTCTTGCATGAAAACTCATTCCTGGTAGAACTTCATAGCAAAGTACAAAGTTCGTTTTGGATGGATCAATTTAGTTAAAATAGACAGTTTTTGCATGAAAACTCATTCCTGGTGGAACTTCATAGCAAAGTACAAAGTTCGTTTTGGATGGACAAAGTTAGTTGAAATAGACAGTTTTTGCATAAAAACTCATTCCTGGTGGAACTTCATAGCAAAGTACAAAGTTCGTTTTGGATGGATCAATTTAGTTGAAATAGACAGTTCTTGCATGAAAACTCATTCCTGGTGGAACTTCATAGCAAAGTACAAAGTTCGTTTTGGATGGACAAAGTTAGTTGAAATAGACAGTTTTTGCATGAAAACTCATTCCTGGTGGAACTTCATAGCAGAGTACAAAGTTCGTATCGGATGCACCAATTTAGTTGAAATAGACAGTTCTTGCATGAAAACTCATTCCTGCTGGAACTTCATAGCAAAGTACAAAGTTCGTTTTGGATGGACGAATTAAGTTGAAATAGACAGTTTTTGTATGAAAACTCATTCCTGGTGGAACTTCATAGCAAAGTACAAAGTTCGAATCAGATGGACGAATTAAGTTGAAATAGACAGTTTTTGCATGAAAACTCATTCCTGGTGGAACTTCATAGCATAGTACAAAGTTCGAATCAGATGGACGAATTAAGTTGAAATAGACAGTTTTTGCATGAAAACTCATTCCTGGTAGAACTTCATAGCAAAGTACAAAGTTCGTTTTAGATGGACAAAGTTAGTTGAAATAGACAGTTTTTGCATGAAAACTCATTCCTGGTGGAACTTCATAGCAAAGTACAAAGTTCGTATCGGATGCACCAATTTAGTTGAAATAGACAGTTCTTGCATGAAAACTCATTCCTGGTGGAACTTCATAGCAAAGTACAAAGTTCGTATCGGATGCACCAATTTAGTTGAAATAGACAGTTCTTGCATGAAAACTCATTCCTGGTGGAACTTCATAGCAAAGTACAAAGTTCGTATCGGATGCACCAATTTAGTTGAAATAGACAGTTCTTGCATGAAAACTCATTCCTGGTGGAACTTCATAGCAAAGTACAAAGTTCGTTTTGGATGGACAAAGTTAGTTGAAATAGACAGTTTTTGCATGAAAACTCATTCCTGGTGGAACTTCATAGCAAAGTACAAAGTTCGTTTTGGATGGACAAAGTTAGTTGAAATAGACAGTTTTTGCATGAAAACTCATTCCTGGTGGAACTTCATAGCAAAGTACAAAGTTCGTTTTGGATGGACAAAGTTAGTTGAAATAGACAGTTTTTGCATAAAAACTCATTCCTGGTGGAACTTCATAGCAAAGTACAAAGTTCGTTTTGGATGGACAAAGTTAGTTAAAATAGACAGCTTTTGCATAAAAACTCATTCCTGGTGGAACTTCATAGCAAAGTACAAAGTTCGTTTTGGATGGACAAAGTTAGTTGAAATAGACAGTTTTTGCATGAAAACTCATTCCTGGTGGAACTTCATAGCAAAGTACAAAGTTCGTTTTGGATGGACAAAGTTAGTTGAAATAGACAGTTTTTGCATAAAAACTCATTCCTGGTGGAACTTCATAGCAAAGTACAAAGTTCGTTTTGGATGGATCAATTTAGTTGAAATAGACAGTTTTTGCATGAAAACTCATTCCTGGTGGAACTTCATAGCAAAGTACAAAGTTCGTTTTGGATGGACAAAGTTAGTTGAAATAGACAGTTTTTGCATAAAAACTCATTCCTGGTGGAACTTCATAGCAAAGTAAAAAGTTCGTTTTGGATGGACAAAGTTAGTTGAAATAGACAGTTTTTGCATAAAAACTCATTCCTGGTGGAACTTCATAGCAAAGTAAAAAGTTCGTTTTGGATGGATCAATTTAGTTGAAATAGACAGTTTTTGCATGAAAACTCATTCCTGGTGGAACTTCATAGCAAAGTACAAAGTTCGTTTTGGATGGACAAAGTTAGTTGAAATAGACAGTTTTTGCATGAAAACTCATTCCTGGTGGAACTTCATAGCAAAGTACAAAGTTCGTATCGGATGCACCAATTTAGTTGAAATAGACAGTTCTTGCATGAAAACTCATTCCTGGTGGAACTTCATAGCAAAGTACAAAGTTCGTTTTGGATGGACAAAGTTAGTTGAAATAGACAGTTTTTGCATGAAAACTCATTCCTGGTGGAACTTCATAGCAAAGTACAAAGTTCGTATCGGATGCACCAATTTAGTTGAAATAGACAGTTCTTGCATGAAAACTCATTCCTGGTAGAACTTCATAGCAAAGTACAAAGTTCGTTTTGGATGGATCAATTAAGTTAAAATAGACAGTTTTTGCATGAAAACTCATTCCTGGTGGAACTTCATAGCAAAGTACAAAGTTCGAATCAGATGGACGAATTAAGTTGAAATAGACAGTTTTTGCATGAAAACTCATTCCTGGTGGAACTTCATAGCATAGTACAAAGTTCGAATCAGATGGACGAATTAAGTTGAAATAGACAGTTTTTGCATGAAAACTCATTCCTGGTAGAACTTCATAGCAAAGTACAAAGTTCGTTTTAGATGGACAAAGTTAGTTGAAATAGACAGTTTTTGCATGAAAACTCATTCCTGGTGGAACTTCATAGCAAAGTACAAAGTTCGTATCGGATGCACCAATTTAGTTGAAATAGACAGTTTTTGCATGAAAACTCATTCCTGGTGGAACTTCATAGCAAAGTACAAAGTTCGTTTTGGATGGATCAATTTAGTTGAAATAGACAGTTCTTGCATGAAAACTCATTCCTGGTGGAACTTCATAGCAAAGTACAAAGTTCGTTTTGGATGGACAAAGTTAGTTGAAATAGACAGTTTTTGCATGAAAACTCATTCCTGGTGGAACTTCATAGCAAAGTACAAAGTTCGTATCGGATGCACCAATTTAGTTGAAATAGACAGTTCTTGCATGAAAACTCATTCCTGGTGGAACTTCATAGCAAAGTACAAAGTTCGTTTTGGATGGACAAAGTTAGTTGAAATAGACAGTTTTTGCATGAAAACTCATTCCTGGTGGAACTTCATAGCAAAGTACAAAGTTCGTATCGGATGCACCAATTTAGTTGAAATAGACAGTTCTTGCATGAAAACTCATTCCTGGTAGAACTTCATAGCAAAGTACAAAGTTCGTTTTGGATGGATCAATTTAGTTAAAATAGACAGTTTTTGCATGAAAACTCATTCCTGGTGGAACTTCAAAGCAAAGTACAAAGTTCGAATCAGATGGACGAATTAAGTTGAAATAGACAGTTTTTGCATGAAAACTCATTCCTGGTGGAACTTCATAGCATAGTACAAAGTTCGTTTTGGATGGACAAAGTTAGTTGAAATAGACAGTTTTTGCATGAAAACTCATTCCTGGTGGAACTTCATAGCAAAGTACAAAGTTCGTATCGGATGCACCAATTTAGTTGAAATAGACAGTTCTTGCATGAAAACTCATTCCTGGTAGAACTTCATAGCAAAGTACAAAGTTCGTTTTGGATGGATCAATTTAGTTAAAATAGACAGTTTTTGCATGAAAACTCATTCCTGGTGGAACTTCATAGCAAAGTACAAAGTTCGAATCAGATGGACGAATTAAGTTGAAATAGACAGTTTTTGCATGAAAACTCATTCCTGGTGGAACTTCATAGCAAAGTACAAAGTTCGAATCAGATGGACGAATTAAGTTGAAATAGACAGTTCTTGCATGAAAACTCATTCCTGGTGGAACTTCATAGCAAAGTACAAAGTTCGTTTTGGATGGACAAAGTTAGTTGAAATAGACAGTTTTTGCATGAAAACTCATTCCTGGTGGAACTTCATAGCAAAGTACAAAGTTCGTATCGGATGCACCAATTTAGTTGAAATAGACAGTTCTTGCATGAAAACTCATTCCTGGTAGAACTTCATAGCAAAGTACAAAGTTCGTTTTGGATGGATCAATTTAGTTAAAATAGACAGTTTTTGCATGAAAACTCATTCCTGGTGGAACTTCATAGCAAAGTACAAAGTTCGAATCAGATGGACGAATTAAGTTGAAATAGACAGTTTTTGCATGAAAACTCATTCCTGGTGGAACTTCATAGCATAGTACAAAGTTCGAATCAGATGGACGAATTAAGTTGAAATAGACAGTTTTTGCATGAAAACTCATTCCTGGTAGAACTTCATAGCAAAGTACAAAGTTCGTTTTGGATGGACAAAGTTAGTTGAAATAGACAGTTTTTGCATGAAAACTCATTCCTGGTGGAACTTCATAGCAAAGTACAAAGTTCGTTTTGGATGGACAAAGTTAGTTGAAATAGACAGTTTTTGCATGAAAACTCATTCCTGGTGGAACTTCATAGCAAAGTACAAATTTCGTATCGGATGCACCAATTTAGTTGAAATAGACAGTTCTTGCATGAAAACTCATTCCTGGTAGAACTTCATAGCAAAGTACAAAGTTCGTTTTGGATGGATCAATTTAGTTAAAATAGACAGTTTTTGCATGAAAACTCATTCCTGGTGGAACTTCATAGCAAAGTACAAAGTTCGAATCAGATGGACGAATTAAGTTGAAATAGACAGTTTTTGCATGAAAACTCATTCCTGGTGGAACTTCATAGCATAGTACAAAGTTCGTTTTGGATGGACAAAGTTAGTTGAAATAGACAGTTTTTGCATGAAAACTCATTCCTGGTGGAACTTCATAGCAAAGTACAAATTTCGTATCGGATGCACCAATTTAGTTGAAATAGACAGTTCTTGCATGAAAACTCATTCCTGGTAGAACTTCATAGCAAAGTACAAAGTTCGTTTTGGATGGATCAATTTAGTTAAAATAGACAGTTTTTGCATGAAAACTCATTCCTGGTGGAACTTCATAGCAAAGTACAAAGTTCGAATCAGATGGACGAATTAAGTTGAAATAGACAGTTTTTGCATGAAAACTCATTCCTGGTGGAACTTCATAGCATAGTACAAAGTTCGTTTTGGATGGACAAAGTTAGTTGAAATAGACAGTTTTTGCATGAAAACTCATTCCTGGTGGAACTTCATAGCAAAGTACAAATTTCGTATCGGATGCACCAATTTAGTTGAAATAGACAGTTCTTGCATGAAAACTCATTCCTGGTAGAACTTCATAGCAAAGTACAAAGTTCGTTTTGGATGGATCAATTTAGTTAAAATAGACAGTTTTTGCATGAAAACTCATTCCTGGTGGAACTTCATAGCAAAGTACAAAGTTCGAATCAGATGGACGAATTAAGTTGAAATAGACAGTTTTTGCATGAAAACTCATTCCTGGTAGAACTTCATAGCAAAGTACAAAGTTCGTTTTGGATGGACAAAGTTAGTTGAAATAGACAGTTTTTGCATGAAAACTCATTCCTGGTGGAACTTCATAGCAAAGTACAAAGTTCGTATCGGATGCACCAATTTAGTTGAAATAGACAGTTCTTGCATGAAAACTCATTCCTGGTAGAACTTCATAGCAAAGTACAAAGTTCGTTTTGGATGGATCAATTTAGTTAAAATAGACAGTTTTTGCATGAAAACTCATTCCTGGTGGAACTTCATAGCAAAGTACAAAGTTCGAATCAGATGGACGAATTAAGTTGAAATAGACAGTTTTTGCATGAAAACTCATTCCTGGTGGAACTTCATAGCATAGTACAAAGTTCGTTTTGGATGGACAAAGTTAGTTGAAATAGACAGTTTTTGCATGAAAACTCATTCCTGGTGGAACTTCATAGCAAAGTACAAATTTCGTATCGGATGCACCAATTTAGTTGAAATAGACAGTTCTTGCATGAAAACTCATTCCTGGTAGAACTTCATAGCAAAGTACAAAGTTCGTTTTGGATGGATCAATTTAGTTAAAATAGACAGTTTTTGCATGAAAACTCATTCCTGGTGGAACTTCATAGCAAAGTACAAAGTTCGTTTTGGATGGACAAAGTTAGTTGAAATAGACAGTTTTTGCATGAAAACTCATTCCTGGTGGAACTTCATAGCAAAGTACAAAGTTCGTATCGGATGCACCAATTTAGTTGAAATAGACAGTTCTTGCATGAAAACTCATTCCTGGTAGAACTTCATAGCAAAGTACAAAGTTCGTTTTGGATGGATCAATTTAGTTAAAATAGACAGTTTTTGCATGAAAACTCATTCCTGGTGGAACTTCATAGCGAAGTACAAAGTTCGAATCAGATGGACGAATTAAGTTGAAATAGACAGTTTTTGCATGAAAACTCATTCCTGGTGGAACTTCATAGCATAGTACAAAGTTCGAATCAGATGGACGAATTAAGTTGAAATAGACAGTTTTTGCATGAAAACTCATTCCTGGTAGAACTTCATAGCAAAGTACAAAGTTCGTTTTAGATGGACAAAGTTAGTTGAAATAGACAGTTTTTGCATGAAAACTCATTCCTGGTGGAACTTCATAGCAAAGTACAAAGTTCGTTTTGGATGGATCAATTTAGTTGAAATAGACAGTTTTTGCATGAAAACTCATTCGTGGTGGAACTTCATAGCAAAGTACAAAGTTCGTTTTGGATAGACAAAGTTAGTTGAAATAGACAGTTCTTGCATGAAAACTCATTCCTGGTAGAACTTCATAGCAAAGTACAAAGTTCGTTTTGGATGGATCAATTTAGTTAAAATAGACAGTTTTTGCATGAAAACTCATTCCTGGTGGAACTTCATAGCAAAGTACAAAGTTCGAATCAGATGGACGAATTAAGTTGAAATAGACAGTTTTTGCATGAAAACTCATTCCTGGTGGAACTTCATAGCATAGTACAAAGTTCGAATCAGATGGACGAATTAAGTTGAAATAGACAGTTTTTGCATGAAAACTCATTCCTGGTAGAACTTCATAGCAAAGTACAAAGTTCGTTGTAGATGGACAAAGTTAGTTGAAATAGACAGTTTTTGCATGAAAACTCATTCCTGGTGGAACTTCATAGCAAAGTACAAAGTTCGTATCGGATGCACCAATTTAGTTGAAATAGACAGTTCTTGCATGAAAACTCATTCCTGGTAGAACTTCATAGCAAAGTACAAAGTTCGTTTTGGATGGATCAATTTAGTTAAAATAGACAGTTTTTGCATGAAAACTCATTCCTGGTGGAACTTCATAGCAAAGTACAAAGTTCGTTTTGGATGGACAAAGTTAGTTGAAATAGACAGTTTTTGCATGAAAACTCATTCCTGGTGGAACTTCATAGCAAAGTACAAAGTTCGTATCGGATGCACCAATTTAGTTGAAATAGACAGTTCTTGCATGAAAACTCATTCCTGGTGGAACTTCATAGCAAAGTACAAAGTTCGTTTTGGATGGACGAAGTTAGTTGAAATAGACAGTTTTTGCATGAAAACTCATTCCTGGTGAAACTTCATAGCAAAGTACAAAGTTCGTATCGGATGCACCAATTTAGTTGAAATAGACAGTTCTTGCATGAAAACTCATTCCTGGTGGAACTTCATAGCAAAGTACAAAGTTCGTTTTGGATGGACAAAGTTAGTTGAAATAGACAGTTTTTGCATGAAAACTCATTCCTGGTGGAACTTCATAGCAAAGTACAAAGTTCGTTTTGGATGGATCAATTTAGTTAAAATAGACAGTTTTTGCATGAAAACTCATTCCTGGTGGAACTTCATAGCAAAGTACAAAGTTCGTATCGGATGCACCAATTTAGTTGAAATAGACAGTTCTTGCATGAAAACTCATTCCTGGTGGAACTTCATAGCAAAGTACAAAGTTCGTTTTGGATGGACAAAGTTAGTTGAAATAGACAGTTTTTGCATGAAAACTCATTCCTGGTGGAACTTCATAGCAAAGTACAAAGTTCGTTTTGGATGGATCAATTTAGTTAAAATAGACAGTTTTTGCATGAAAACTCATTCCTGGTGGAACTTCATAGCAAAGTACAAAGTTCGTTTTGGATGGATCAATTTAGTTAAAATAGACAGTTTTTGCATGAAAACTCATTCCTGGTGGAACTTCATAGCAAAGTACAAAGTTCGTTTTGGATGGACAAAGTTAGTTGAAATAGACAGTTTTTGCATGAAAACTCATTCCTGGTGGAACTTCATAGCAAAGTACAAAGTTCGTATCGGATGCACCAATTTAGTTGAAATAGACAGTTCTTGCATGAAAACTCATTCCTGGTGGAACTTCATAGCAAAGTACAAAGTTCGTTTTGGATGGACAAAGTTAGTTGAAATAGACAGTTTTTGCATGAAAACTCATTCCTGGTGGAACTTCATAGCAAAGTACAAAGTTCGTATCGGATGCACCAATTTAGTTGAAATAGACAGTTCTTGCATGAAAACTCATTCCTGGTAGAACTTCATAGCAAAGTACAAAGTTCGTTTTGGATGGATCAATTTAGTTAAAATAGACAGTTTTTGCATGAAAACTCATTCCTGGTGGAACTTCATAGCAAAGTACAAAGTTCGAATCAGATGGACGAATTAAGTTGAAATAGACAGTTTTTGCATGAAAACTCATTCCTGGTGGAACTTCATAGCAAAGTACAAAGTTCGTTTTGGATGGACAAAGTTAGTTGAAATAGACAGTTCTTGCATGAAAACTCATTCCTGGTGGAACTTCATAGCAAAGTACAAAGTTCGTTTTGGATGGACAAAGTTAGTTGAAATAGACAGTTTTTGCATGAAAACTCATTCCTGGTGGAACTTCATAGCAAAGTACAAAGTTCGTATCGGATGCACCAATTTAGTTGAAATAGACAGTTCTTGCATGAAAACTCATTCCTGGTGGAACTTCATAGCAAAGTACAAAGTTCGTTTTGGATGGACAAAGTTAGTTGAAATAGACAGTTTTTGCATGAAAACTCATTCCTGGTGGAACTTCATAGCAAAGTACAAAGTTCGTATCGGATGCACCAATTTAGTTGAAATAGACAGTTCTTGCATGAAAACTCATTCCTGGTGGAACTTCATAGCAAAGTACAAAGTTCGTTTTGGATGGACAAAGTTAGTTGAAATAGACAGTTTTTGCATGAAAACTCATTCCTGGTGGAACTTCATAGCAAAGTACAAAGTTCGTATCGGATGCACCAATTTAGTTGAAATAGACAGTTCTTGCATGAAAACTCATTCCTGGTAGAACTTCATAGCAAAGTACAAAGTTCGTTTTGGATGGATCAATTTAGTTAAAATAGACAGTTTTTGCATGAAAACTCATTCCTGGTGGAACTTCATAGCAAAGTACAAAGTTCGTTTTGGATGGACAAAGTTAGTTGAAATAGACAGTTTTTGCATGAAAACTCATTCCTGGTGGAACTTCATAGCAAAGTACAAAGTTCGTATCGGATGCACCAATTTAGTTGAAATAGACAGTTCTTGCATGAAAACTCATTCCTGGTGGAACTTCATAGCAAAGTACAAAGTTCGTTTTAGATGGACAAAGTTAGTTGAAATAGACAGTTTTTGCATGAAAACTCATTCCTGGTGGAACTTCATAGCAAAGTACAAAGTTCGTATCGGATGCACCAATTTAGTTGAAATAGACAGTTCTTGCATGAAAACTCATTCCTGGTAGAACTTCATAGCAAAGTACAAAGTTCGTTTTGGATGGATCAATTTAGTTAAAATAGACAGTTTTTGCATGAAAACTCATTCCTGGTGGAACTTCATAGCAAAGTACAAAGTTCGTTTTGGATGGACAAAGTTAGTTGAAATAGACAGTTTTTGCATGAAAACTCATTCCTGGTGGAACTTCATAGCAAAGTACAAAGTTCGTTTTGGATGGACAAAGTTAGTTGAAATAGACAGTTCTTGCATGAAAACTCATTCCTGGTGGAACTTCATAGCAAAGTACAAAGTTCGTTTTGGATGGACAAAGTTAGTTGAAATAGACAGTTTTTGCATGAAAACTCATTCCTGGTGGAACTTCATAGCAAAGTACAAAGTTCGTATCGGATGCACCAATTTAGTTGAAATAGACAGTTCTTGCATGAAAACTCATTCCTGGTAGAACTTCATAGCAAAGTACAAAGTTCGTTTTGGATGGATCAATTTAGTTAAAATAGACAGTTTTTGCATGAAAACTCATTCCTGGTGGAACTTCATAGCAAAGTACAAAGTTCGTTTTGGATGGACAAAGTTAGTTGAAATAGACAGTTTTTGCATGAAAACTCATTCCTGGTGGAACTTCATAGCAAAGTACAAAGTTCGTTTTGGATGGACAAAGTTAGTTGAAATAGACAGTTTTTGCATAAAAACTCATTCCTGGTAGAACTTCATAGCAAAGTACAAAGTTCGTTTTAGATGGACAAAGTTAGTTGAAATAGACAGTTTTTGCATGAAAACTCATTCCTGGTGGAACTTCATAGCAAAGTACAAAGTTCGTTTTGGATGGACAAAGTTAGTTGAAATAGACAGTTTTTGCATGAAAACTCATTCCTGGTGGAACTTCATAGCAAAGTACAAAGTTCGTTTTGGATGGACAAAGTTAGTTGAAATAGACAGTTTTTGCATAAAAACTCATTCCTGGTAGAACTTCATAGCAAAGTACAAAATTCGTTTTAGATGGACAAAGTTAGTTGAAATAGACAGCTTTTGCATAAAAACTCATTCCTGGTGGAACTTCATAGCAAAGTACAAAGTTCGTTTTGGATGGATCAATTTAGTTGAAATAGACAGTTTTTGCATGAAAACTCATTCCTGGTGGAACTTCATAGCAAAGTACAAAGTTCGTTTTGGATGGACAAAGTTAGTTGAAATAGACAGTTTTTGCATGAAAACTCATTCCTGGTGGAACTTCATAGCAAAGTACAAAGTTCGTTTTGGATGGACAAAGTTAGTTGAAATAGACAGTTTTTGCATAAAAACTCATTCCTGGTGGAACTTCATAGCAAAGTAAAAAGTTCGTTTTGGATGGATCAATTTAGTTGAAATAGACAGTTTTTGCATGAAAACTCATTCCTGGTGGAACTTCATAGCAAAGTACAAAGTTCGTTTTGGATGGACAAAGTTAGTTGAAATAGACAGTTTTTGCATGAAAACTCATTCCTGGTGGAACTTCATAGCAAAGTACAAAGTTCGTTTTGGATGGACAAAGTTAGTTGAAATAGACAGTTTTTGCATAAAAACTCATTCCTGGTAGAACTTCATAGCAAAGTACAAAGTTCGTTTTAGATGGACAAAGTTAGTTGAAATAGACAGTTTTTGCATGAAAACTCATTCCTGGTGGAACTTCATAGCAAAGTACAAAGTTCGTTTTGGATGGATCAATTTAGTTGAAATAGACAGTTTTTGCATGAAAACTCATTCCTGGTGGAACTTCATAGCAAAGTACAAAGTTCGTTTTGGATGGACAAAGTTAGTTGAAATAGACAGTTTTTGCATGAAAACTCATTCCTGGTGGAACTTCATAGCAAAGTACAAAGTTCGTTTTGGATGGACAAAGTTAGTTGAAATAGACAGTTTTTGCATAAAAACTCATTCCTGGTAGAACTTCATAGCAAAGTACAAAGTTCGTTTTAGATGGACAAAGTTAGTTGAAATAGACAGTTTTTGCATGAAAACTCATTCCTGGTGGAACTTCATAGCAAAGTACAAAGTTCGTTTTGGATGGATCAATTTAGTTGAAATAGACAGTTTTTGCATAAAAACTCATTCCTGGTAGAACTTCATAGCAAAGTACAAAGTTCGTTTTAGATGGACAAAGTTAGTTGAAATAGACAGTTTTTGCATGAAAACTCATTCCTGGTGGAACTTCATAGCAAAGTACAAAGTTCGTTTTGGATGGACAAAGTTAGTTGAAATAGACAGCTTTTGCATAAAAACTCATTCCTGGTGGAACTTCATAGCAAAGTACAAAGTTCGTTTTGGATGGATCAATTTAGTTGAAATAGACAGTTTTTGCATGAAAACTCATTCCTGGTGGAACTTCATAGCAAAGTACAAAGTTCGTTTTGGATGGACAAAGTTAGTTGAAATAGACAGTTTTTGCATGAAAACTCATTCCTGGTGGAACTTCATAGCAAAGTACAAAGTTCGTTTTGGATGGACAAAGTTAGTTGAAATAGACAGTTTTTGCATAAAAACTCATTCCTGGTGGAACTTCATAGCAAAGTAAAAAGTTCGTTTTGGATGGATCAATTTAGTTGAAATAGACAGTTTTTGCATGAAAACTCATTCCTGGTGGAACTTCATAGCAAAGTACAAAGTTCGTTTTGGATGGACAAAGTTAGTTGAAATAGACAGTTTTTGCATGAAAACTCATTCCTGGTGGAACTTCATAGCAAAGTACAAAGTTCGTTTTGGATGGACAAAGTTAGTTGAAATAGACAGTTTTTGCATGAAAACTCATTCCTGGTGGAACTTCATAGCAAAGTACAAAGTTCGTTTTGGATGGACAAAGTTAGTTGAAATAGACAGTTTTTGCATAAAAACTCATTCCTGGTGGAACTTCATAGCAAAGTACAAAGTTCGTTTTGGATGGACGAATTAAGTTGAAATAGACAGTTTTTGCATAAAAACTCATTCCTGGTGGAACTTCATAGCAAAGTACAAAGTTCGTTTTGGATGGATCAATTTAGTTGAAATAGACAGTTTTTGCATGAAAACTCATTCCTGGTGGAACTTCATAGCAAAGTACAAAGTTCGTTTTGGATGGACAAAGTTAGTTGAAATAGACAGTTTTTGCATGAAAACTCATTCCTGGTGGAACTTCATAGCAAAGTACAAAGTTCGTTTTGGATGGATCAATTTAGTTAAAATAGACAGTTCTTGCATGAAAACTCATTCCTGGTGGAACTTCATAGCAAAGTACAAAGTTCGTTTTGGATGGACAAAGTTAGTTGAAGTAGACAGTTTTTGCATGAAAACTCATTCCTGGTGGAACTTCATAGCAAAGTACAAAGTTCGTTTTGGATGGACAAAGTTAGTTGAAATAGACAGTTTTTGCATGAAAACTCATTCCTGGTGGAACTTCATAGCAAAGTACAAAGTTCGTTTTGGATGGACAAAGTTAGTTGAAATAGACAGTTTTTGCATGAAAACTCATTCCTGGTGGAACTTCATAGCAAAGTACAAAGTTCGTTTTGGATGGATCAATTTAGTTGAAATAGACAGTTTTTGCATGAAAACTCATTCCTGGTGGAACTTCATAGCAAAGTACAAAGTTCGTTTTGGATGGACAAAGTTAGTTGAAATAGACAGTTTTTGCATGAAAACTCATTCCTGGTGGAACTTCATAGCAAAGTACAAAGTTCGTTTTGGATGGACAAAGTTAGTTGAAATAGACAGTTTTTGCATGAAAACTCATTCCTGGTGGAACTTCATAGCAAAGTACAAAGTTCGTTTTGGATGGACAAAGTTAGTTGAAATAGACAGTTTTTGCATGAAAACTCATTCCTGGTGGAACTTCATAGCAAAGTACAAAGTTCGTTTTGGATGGACAAAGTTAGTTGAAATAGACAGTTTTTGCATGAAAACTCATTCCTGGTGGAACTTCATAGCAAAGTACAAAGTTCGTTTTGGATGGACAAAGTTAGTTGAAATAGACAGTTTTTGCATGAAAACTCATTCCTGGTGGAACTTCATAGCAAAGTACAAAGTTCGTTTTGGATGGACAAAGTTAGTTGAAATAGACAGTTTTTGCATGAAAACTCATTCCTGGTGGAACTTCATAGCAAAGTACAAAGTTCGTTTTGGATGGATCAATTTAGTTGAAATAGACAGTTTTTGCATGAAAACTCATTCCTGGTGGAACTTCATAGCAAAGTACAAAGTTCGTTTTGGATGGATCAATTTAGTTAAAATAGACAGTTCTTGCATGAAAACTCATTCCTGGTGGAACTTCATAGCAAAGTACAAAGTTCGTTTTGGATGGACAAAGTTAGTTGAAGTAGACAGTTTTTGTATGAAAACTCATTCCTGGTGGAACTTCATAGCAAAGTACAAAGTTCGTTTTGGATGGACAAAGTTAGTTGAAATAGACAGTTTTTGCATGAAAACTCATTCCTGGTGGAACTTCATAGCAAAGTACAAAGTTCGTTTTGGATGGACAAAGTTAGTTGAAATAGACAGTTTTTGCATGAAAACTCATTCCTGGTGGAACTTCATAGCAAAGTACAAAGTTCGTTTTGGATGGATCAATTTAGTTGAAATAGACAGTTTTTGCATGAAAACTCATTCCTGGTGGAACTTCATAGCAAAGTACAAAGTTCGTTTTGGATGGACAAAGTTAGTTGAAATAGACAGTTTTTGCATGAAAACTCATTCCTGGTGGAACTTCATAGCAAAGTACAAAGTTCGTTTTGGATGGACAAAGTTAGTTGAAATAGACAGTTTTTGCATGAAAACTCATTCCTGGTGGAACTTCATAGCAAAGTACAAAGTTCGTTTTGGATGGACAAAGTTAGTTGAAATAGACAGTTTTTGCATGAAAACTCATTCCTGGTGGAACTTCATAGCAAAGTACAAAGTTCGTTTTGGATGGATCAATTTAGTTGAAATAGACAGTTTTTGCATGAAAACTCATTCCTGGTGGAACTTCATAGCAAAGTACAAAGTTCGTTTTGGATGGACAAAGTTAGTTGAAATAGACAGTTTTTGCATGAAAACTCATTCCTGGTGGAACTTCATAGCAAAGTACAAAGTTCGTTTTGGATGGACAAAGTTAGTTGAAATAGACAGTTTTTGCATGAAAACTCATTCCTGGTGGAACTTCATAGCAAAGTACAAAGTTCGTTTTGGATGGATCAATTTAGTTGAAATAGACAGTTTTTGCATGAAAACTCATTCCTGGTGGAACTTCATAGCAAAGTACAAAGTTCGTTTTGGATGGACGAATTAAGTTGAAATAGACAGTTTTTGCATGAAAACTCATTCCTGGTGGAACTTCATAGCAAAGTACAAAGTTCGTTTTGGATGGACAAAGTTAGTTGAAATAGACAGTTTTTGCATGAAAACTCATTCCTGGTGGAACTTCATAGCAAAGTACAAAGTTCGTTTTGGATGGACAAAGTTAGTTGAAATAGACAGTTTTTGCATGAAAACTCATTCCTGGTGGAACTTCATAGCAAAGTACAAAGTTCGTTTTGGATGGACAAAGTTAGTTGAAATAGACAGTTTTTGCATGAAAACTCATTCCTGGTGGAACTTCATAGCAAAGTACAAAGTTCGTTTTGGATGGACAAAGTTAGTTGAAATAGACAGTTTTTGCATGAAAACTCATTCCTGGTGGAACTTCATAGCAAAGAACAAAGTTCGTTTTGGATGGATCAATTTAGTTGAAATAGACAGTTTTTGCATGAAAACTCATTCCTGGTGGAACTTCATAGCAAAGTACAAAGTTCGTTTTGGATGGACAAAGTTAGTTGAAATAGACAGTTTTTGCATGAAAACTCATTCCTGGTGGAACTTCATAGCAAAGTACAAAGTTCGTTTTGGATGGATCAATTTAGTTGAAATAGACAGTTTTTGCATGAAAACTCATTCCTGGTGGAACTTCATAGCAAAGTACAAAGTTCGTTTTGGATGGACGAATTAAGTTGAAATAGACAGTTTTTGCATGAAAACTCATTCCTGGTGGAACTTCATAGCAAAGTACAAAGTTCGTTTTGGATGGACAAAGTTAGTTGAAATAGACAGTTTTTGCATGAAAACTCATTCCTGGTGGAACTTCATAGCAAAGTACAAAGTTCGTTTTGGATGGACAAAGTTAGTTAAAAAAGACAGTTTTTGCATGAAAACTCATTCCTGGTGGAACTTCATAGCAAAGTACAAAGTTCGTTTTGGATGGACAAAGTTAGTTGAAATAGACAGTTTTTGCATGAAAACTCATTCCTGGTGGAACTTCATAGCAAAGTACAAAGTTCGTTTTGGATGGACAAAGTTAGTTGAAATAGACAGTTTTTGCATGAAAACTCATTCCTGGTGGAACTTCATAGCAAAGTACAAAGTTCGTTTTGGATGGACAAAGTTAGTTAAAAAAGACAGTTTTTGCATGAAAACTCATTCCTGGTGGAACTTCATAGCAAAGTACAAAGTTCGTTTTGGATGGACAAAGTTAGTTGAAATAGACAGTTTTTGCATGAAAACTCATTCCTGGTGGAACTTCATAGCAAAGTACAAAGTTCGTTTTGGATGGACGAATTAAGTTGAAATAGACAGTTTTTGCATAAAAACTCATTCCTGGTGGAACTTCATAGCAAAGTACAAAGTTCGTTTTGGATGGATCAATTTAGTTGAAATAGACAGTTTTTGCATGAAAACTCATTCCTGGTGGAACTTCATAGCAAAGTACAAAGTTCGTTTTGGATGGACAAAGTTAGTTGAAATAGACAGTTTTTGCATGAAAACTCATTCCTGGTGGAACTTCATAGCAAAGTACAAAGTTCGTTTTGGATGGATCAATTTAGTTGAAATAGACAGTTTTTGCATGAAAACTCATTCCTGGTGGAACTTCATAGCAAAGTACAAAGTTCGTTTTGGATGGACAAAGTTAGTTGAAATAGACAGTTTTTGCATAAAAACTCATTCCTGGTGGAACTTCATAGCAAAGTACAAAGTTCGTTTTGGATGGACGAATTAAGTTGAAATAGACAGTTTTTGTATGAAAACTCATTCCTGGTGGAACTTCATAGTAAAGTACAAAGTTCGTTTTGGATGGACAAAGTTAGTTGAAATAGACAGTTTTTGCATAAAAACTCATTCCTGGTGGAACTTCATAGCAAAGTACAAAGTTCGTTTTGGATTTACAAAGTTAGTTGAAATAGACAGTTTTTGCATAAAAACTCATTCCTGGTGGAACTTCATAGCAAAGTACAAAGTTCGTTTTGGATGGACGAATTAAGTTGAAATAGACAGTTTTTGCATGAAAACTCATTCCTGGTGGAACTTCATAGCAAAGTACAAAGTTCGTTTTGGATGGACAAAGTTAGTTGAAATAGATAATTTTTGCATGAAAACTCATTCCTGGTGGAACTTCATAGCAAAGTACAAAGTTCGTTTTGGATGGACGAATTAAGTTGAAATAGACAGTTTTTGCATAAAAACTCATTCCTGGTGGAACTTCATAGCAAAGTACAAAGTTCGTTTTGGATGGATCAATTTAGTTGAAATAGACAGTTTTTGCATGAAAACTCATTCCTGGTGGAACTTCATAGCAAAGTACAAAGTTCGTTTTGGATGGACAAAGTTAGTTATAATAGACAGTTTTTGCATGAAAACTCATTCCTGGTGGAACTTCATAGCAAAGTACAAAGTTCGTTTTGGATGGACAAAGTTAGTTGAAATAGATAATTTTTGCATGAAAACTCATTCCTGGTGGAACTTCATAGCAAAGTACAAAGTTCGTTTTGGATGGACGAATTAAGTTGAAATAGACAGTTTTTGCATGAAAACTCATTCCTGGTGGAACTTCATAGCAAAGTACAAAGTTCGTTTTGGATGGATCAATTTAGTTGAAATAGACAGTTTTTGCATGAAAACTCATTCCTGGTGGAACTTCATAGCAAAGTACAAAGTTCGTTTTGGATGGACAAAGTTAGTTGAAATAGACAGTTTTTGCATGAAAACTCATTCCTGGTGGAACTTCATAGCAAAGTACAAAGTTCGTTTTGGATGGACAAAGTTAGTTGAAATAGACAGTTTTTGCATGAAAACTCATTCCTGGTGGAACTTCATAGCAAAGTACAAAGTTCGTTTTGGATGGACAAAGTTAGTTGAAATAGACAGTTTTTGCATAAAAACTCATTCCTGGTGGAACTTCATAGCAAAGTACAAAGTTCGTTTTGGATGGACAAAGTTAGTTGAAATAGACAGTTTTTGCATGAAAACTCATTCCTGGCAGAACTTCATAGCAAAGTACAAAGTTCGTATCGGATGGACGAATTTAGTTGAAATAGACAGTTTTTGCATGAAAACTCATTCCTGGTGGAACTTCATAGCAAAGTACAAAGTTCGTTTTGGATGGACAAAGTTAGTTGAAATAGACAGTTTTTGCATGAAAACTCATTCCTGGTGGAACTTCATAGCAAAGTACAAAGTTCGTTTTGGATGAACAAAGTTAGTTGAAATAGACAGTTTTTGTATGAAAACTCATTCCTGGTGGAACTTCATAGCAAAGTACAAAGTTCGTTTTGGATGGACGAATTAAGTTGAAATAGACAGTTTTTGCATGAAAACTCATTCCTGGTGGAACTTCATAGCAAAGTACAAAGTTCGTTTTGGATGGACAAAGTTAGTTGAAATAGACAGTTTTTGCATGAAAACTCATTCCTGGTGGAACTTCATAGCAAAGTACAAAGTTCGTTTTGGATGGACAAAGTTAGTTGAAATAGACAGTTTTTGTATGAAAACTCATTCCTGGTGGAACTTCATAGCAAAGTACAAAGTTCGTTTTGGATGGACGAATTAAGTTGAAATAGACAGTTTTTGCATGAAAACTCATTCCTGGTGGAACTTCATAGCAAAGTACAAAGTTCGTTTTGGATGGACAAAGTTAGTTGAAATAGACAGTTTTTGCATGAAAACTCATTCCTGGTGGAACTTCATAGCAAAGTACAAAGTTCGTTTTGGATGGACAAAGTTAGTTGAAATAGACAGTTTTTGTATGAAAACTCATTCCTGGTGGAACTTCATAGCAAAGTACAAAGTTCGTTTTAGATGGACAAAGTTAGTTGAAATAGACAGTTTTTGCATAAAAACTCATTCCTGGTGGAACTTCATAGCAAAGTACAAAGTTCGTTTTGGATGGACGAATTAAGTTGAAATAGACAGTTTATGCATGAAAACTCATTCCTGGTGGAACTTCATAGCAAAGTACAAAGTTCGTTTTGGATGGATCAATTTAGTTGAAATAGACAGTTTTTGCATGAAAACTCATTCCTGGTGGAACTTCATAGCAAAGTACAAAGTTCGTTTTGGATGGACAAAGTTAGTTGAAATAGACAGTTTTTGCATAAAAACTCATTCCTGGTGGAACTTCATAGCAAAGTACAAAGTTCGTTTTAGATGGACAAAGTTAGTTGAAATAGACAGTTTTTGCATGAAAACTCATTCCTGGTGGAACTTCATAGCAAAGTACAAAGTTCGAATCAGATGGACGAATTAAGTTGAAATAGACAGTTTTTGTATGAAAACTCATTCCTGGTGGAACTTCATAGCAAAGTACAAAGTTCGTTTTGGATGGATCAATTTAGTTGAAATAGACAGTTTTTGCATGAAAACTCATTCCTGGTGGAACTTCATAGCAAAGTACAAAGTTCGTTTTGGATGGACAAAGTTAGTTGAAATAGACAGTTTTTGCATGAAAACTCATTCCTGGTGGAACTTCATAGCAAAGTACAAAGTTCGTTTTGGATGGACAAAGTTAGTTGAAATAGACAGTTTTTGCATGAAAACTCATTCCTGGTGGAACTTCATAGCAAAGTACAAAGTTCGTTTTGGATGGACAAAGTTAGTTGAAATAGACAGTTTTTGCATGAAAACTCATTCCTGGTGGAACTTCATAGCAAAGTACAAAGTTCGTTTTGGATGGACAAAGTTAGTTGAAATAGACAGTTTTTGCATGAAAACTCATTCCTGGTGGAACTTCATAGCAAAGTACAAAGTTCGTTTTGGATGGACAAAGTTAGTTGAAATAGACAGTTTTTGCATGAAAACTCATTCCTGGTGGAACTTCATAGCAAAGTACAAAGTTCGTTTTGGATGGACAAAGTTAGTTGAAATAGACAGTTTTTGCATGAAAACTCATTCCTGGTGGAACTTCATAGCAAAGTACAAAGTTCGTTTTGGATGGACAAAGTTAGTTGAAATAGACAGTTTTTGCATGAAAACTCATTCCTGGTGGAACTTCATAGCAAAGTACAAAGTTCGTTTTGGATGGATCAATTTAGTTGAAATAGACAGTTTTTGCATGAAAACTCATTCCTGGTGGAACTTCATAGCAAAGTACAAAGTTCGTTTTGGATGGATCAATTTAGTTAAAATAGACAGTTCTTGCATGAAAACTCATTCCTGGTGGAACTTCATAGCAAAGTACAAAGTTCGTTTTGGATGGACAAAGTTAGTTGAAGTAGACAGTTTTTGCATGAAAACTCATTCCTGGTGGAACTTCATAGCAAAGTACAAAGTTCGTTTTGGATGGACAAAGTTAGTTGAAATAGACAGTTTTTGCATGAAAACTCATTCCTGGTGGAACTTCATAGCAAAGTACAAAGTTCGTTTTGGATGGACAAAGTTAGTTGAAATAGACAGTTTTTGCATGAAAACTCATTCCTGGTGGAACTTCATAGCAAAGTACAAAGTTCGTTTTGGATGGATCAATTTAGTTGAAATAGACAGTTTTTGCATGAAAACTCATTCCTGGTGGAACTTCATAGCAAAGTACAAAGTTCGTTTTGGATGGACAAAGTTAGTTGAAATAGACAGTTTTTGCATGAAAACTCATTCCTGGTGGAACTTCATAGCAAAGTACAAAGTTCGTTTTGGATGGATCAATTTAGTTGAAATAGACAGTTTTTGCATGAAAACTCATTCCTGGTGGAACTTCATAGCAAAGTACAAAGTTCGTTTTGGATGGACAAAGTTAGTTGAAATAGACAGTTTTTGCATGAAAACTCATTCCTGGTGGAACTTCATAGCAAAGTACAAAATTCGTTTTGGATGGATCAATTTAGTTGAAATAGACAGTTTTTGCATGAAAACTCATTCCTGGTGGAACTTCATAGCAAAGTACAAAGTTCGTTTTGGATGGACAAAGTTAGTTGAAATAGACAGTTTTTGCATGAAAACTCATTCCTGGTGGAACTTCATAGCAAAGTACAAAATTCGTTTTGGATGGATCAATTTAGTTGAAATAGACAGTTTTTGCATGAAAACTCATTCCTGGTGGAACTTCATAGCAAAGTACAAAGTTCGTTTTGGATGGACGAATTAAGTTGAAATAGACAGTTTTTGCATGAAAACTCATTCCTGGTGGAACTTCATAGCAAAGTACAAAGTTCGTTTTGGATGGACAAAGTTAGTTGAAATAGACAGTTTTTGCATGAAAACTCATTCCTGGTGGAACTTCATAGCAAAGTACAAAGTTCGTTTTGGATGGACAAAGTTAGTTGAAATAGACAGTTTTTGCATGAAAACTCATTCCTGGTGGAACTTCATAGCAAAGTACAAAGTTCGTTTTGGATGGACAAAGTTAGTTGAAATAGACAGTTTTTGCATGAAAACTCATTCCTGGTGGAACTTCATAGCAAAGTACAAAGTTCGTTTTGGATGGACAAAGTTAGTTGAAATAGACAGTTTTTGCATGAAAACTCATTCCTGGTGGAACTTCATAGCAAAGAACAAAGTTCGTTTTGGATGGATCAATTTAGTTGAAATAGACAGTTTTTGCATGAAAACTCATTCCTGGTGGAACTTCATAGCAAAGTACAAAGTTCGTTTTGGATGGACAAAGTTAGTTGAAATAGACAGTTTTTGCATGAAAACTCATTCCTGGTGAAACTTCATAGCAAAGTACAAAGTTCGTTTTGGATGGATCAATTTAGTTGAAATAGACAGTTTTTGCATGAAAACTCATTCCTGGTGGAACTTCATAGCAAAGTACAAAGTTCGTTTTGGATGGACGAATTAAGTTGAAATAGACAGTTTTTGCATGAAAACTCATTCCTGGTGGAACTTCATAGCAAAGTACAAAGTTCGTTTTGGATGGACAAAGTTAGTTGAAATAGACAGTTTTTGCATGAAAACTCATTCCTGGTGGAACTTCATAGCAAAGTACAAAGTTCGTTTTGGATGGACAAAGTTAGTTAAAAAAGACAGTTTTTGCATGAAAACTCATTCCTGGTGGAACTTCATAGCAAAGTACAAAGTTCGTTTTGGATGGACAAAGTTAGTTGAAATAGACAGTTTTTGCATGAAAACTCATTCCTGGTGGAACTTCATAGCAAAGTACAAAGTTCGTTTTGGATGGACAAAGTTAGTTGAAATAGACAGTTTTTGCATGAAAACTCATTCCTGGTGGAACTTCATAGCAAAGTACAAAGTTCGTTTTGGATGGACGAATTAAGTTGAAATAGACAGTTTTTGCATAAAAACTCATTCCTGGTGGAACTTCATAGCAAAGTACAAAGTTCGTTTTGGATGGATCAATTTAGTTGAAAAAGACAGTTTTTGCATGAAAACTCATTCCTGGTGGAACTTCATAGCAAAGTACAAAGTTCGTTTTGGATGGACAAAGTTAGTTGAAATAGACAGTTTTTGCATGAAAACTCATTCCTGGTGGAACTTCATAGCAAAGTACAAAGTTCGTTTTGGATGGACAAAGTTAGTTGAAATAGACAGTTTTTGCATGAAAACTCATTCCTGGTGGAACTTCATAGCAAAGTACAAAGTTCGTTTTGGATGGATCAATTTAGTTGAAATAGACAGTTTTTGCATGAAAACTCATTCCTGGTGGAACTTCATAGCAAAGTACAAAGTTCGTTTTGGATGGACAAAGTTAGTTGAAATAGACAGTTTTTGCATGAAAACTCATTCCTGGTGGAACTTCATAGCAAAGTACAAAGTTCGTTTTGGATGGACAAAGTTAGTTGAAATAGACAGTTTTTGCATAAAAACTCATTCCTGGTGGAACTTCATAGCAAAGTACAAAGTTCGTTTTGGATGGACGAATTTAGTTGAAATAGACAGTTTTTGTATGAAAACTCATTCCTGGTGGAACTTCATAGTAAAGTACAAAGTTCGTTTTGGATGGACAAAGTTAGTTGAAATAGACAGTTTTTGCATAAAAACTCATTCCTGGTGGAACTTCATAGCAAAGTACAAAGTTCGTTTTGGATTTACAAAGTTAGTTGAAATAGACAGTTTTTGCATAAAAACTCATTCCTGGTGGAACTTCATAGCAAAGTACAAAGTTCGTTTTGGATGGACGAATTAAGTTGAAATAGACAGTTTTTGCATGAAAACTCATTCCTGGTGGAACTTCATAGCAAAGTACAAAGTTCGTTTTGGATGGACGAATTAAGTTGAAATAGACAGTTTTTGCATAAAAACTCATTCCTGGTGGAACTTCATAGCAAAGTACAAAGTTCGTTTTGGATGGATCAATTTAGTTGAAATAGACAGTTTTTGCATGAAAACTCATTCCTGGTGGAACTTCATAGCAAAGTACAAAGTTCGTTTTGGATGGACAAAGTTAGTTGAAATAGACAGTTTTTGCATGAAAACTCATTCCTGGTGGAACTTCATAGCAAAGTACAAAGTTCGTTTTGGATGGACAAAGTTAGTTATAATAGACAGTTTTTGCATGAAAACTCATTCCTGGTGGAACTTCATAGCAAAGTACAAAGTTCGTTTTGGATGGACGAATTAAGTTGAAATAGACAGTTTTTGTATGAAAACTCATTCCTGGTGGAACTTCATAGCAAAGTACAAAGTTCGTTTTGGATGGACAAAGTTAGTTGAAATAGACAGTTTTTGCATGAAAACTCATTCCTGGTGGAACTTCATAGCAAAGTACAAAGTTCGTTTTGGATGGACAAAGTTAGTTGAAATAGATAATTTTTGCATGAAAACTCATTCCTGGTGGAACTTCATAGCAAAGTACAAAGTTCGTTTTGGATGGACGAATTAAGTTGAAATAGACAGTTTTTGCATAAAAACTCATTCCTGGTGGAACTTCATAGCAAAGTACAAAGTTCGTTTTGGATGGATCAATTTAGTTGAAATAGACAGTTTTTGCATAAAAACTCATTCCTGGTGGAACTTCATAGCAAAGTACAAAGTTCGTTTTGGATGGATCAATTTAGTTGAAATAGACAGTTTTTGCATGAAAACTCATTCCTGGTGGAACTTCATAGCAAAGTACAAAGTTCGTTTTGGATGGACAAAGTTAGTTGAAATAGACAGTTTTTGCATGAAAACTCATTCCTGGTGGAACTTCATAGCAAAGTACAAAGTTCGTTTTGGATGGACAAAGTTAGTTGAAATAGACAGTTTTTGCATGAAAACTCATTCCTGGTGGAACTTCATAGCAAAGTACAAAGTTCGTTTTGGATGGACGAATTAAGTTGAAATAGACAGTTTTTGCATGAAAACTCATTCCTGGTGGAACTTCATAGCAAAGTACAAAGTTCGTTTTGGATGGACGAATTAAGTTGAAATAGACAGTTTTTGCATAAAAACTCATTCCTGGTGGAACGTCATAGCAAAGTACAAAGTTCGTTTTGGATGGATCAATTTAGTTGAAATAGACAGTTTTTGCATGAAAACTCATTCCTGGTGGAACTTCATAGCAAAGTACAAAGTTCGTTTTGGATGGACGAATTAAGTTGAAATAGACAGTTTTTGCATAAAAACTCATTCCTGGTGGAACTTCATAGCAAAGTACAAAGTTCGTTTTGGATGGATCAATTTAGTTGAAATAGACAGTTTTTGCATGAAAACTCATTCCTGGTGGAACTTCATAGCAAAGTACAAAGTTCGTTTTGGATGGACAAAGTTAGTTGAAATAGACAGTTTTTGCATGAAAACTCATTCCTGGTGGAACTTCATAGCAAAGTACAAAGTTCGTTTTGGATGGACAAAGTTAGTTGAAATAGACAGTTTTTGCATGAAAACTCATTCCTGGTGGAACTTCATAGCAAAGTACAAAGTTCGTTTTGGATGGACGAATTAAGTTGAAATAGACAGTTTTTGTATGAAAACTCATTCCTGGTGGAACTTCATAGCAAAGTACAAAGTTCGTTTTGGATGGACAAAGTTAGTTGAAGTAGACAGTTTTTGCATGAAAACTCATTCCTGGTGGAACTTCATAGCAAAGTACAAAGTTCGTTTTGGATGGACAAAGTTAGTTTAAATAGACAGTTTTTGCATGAAAACTCATTCCTGGTGGAACTTCATAGCAAAGTACAAAGTTCGTTTTGGATGGACGAATTAAGTTGAAATAGACAGTTTTTGTATGAAAACTCATTCCTGGTGGAACTTCATAGCAAAGTACAAAGTTCGTTTTGGATGGACAAAGTTAGTTGAAATAGACAGTTTTTGCATGAAAACTCATTCCTGGTGGAACTTCATAGCAAAGTACAAAGTTCGTTTTGGATGGACAAAGTTAGTTGAAATAGACAGTTTTTGCATGAAAACTCATTCCTGGTGGAACTTCATAGCAAAGTACAAAGTTCGTGTTGGATGGACAAAGTTAGTTGAAATAGACAGTTTTTGCATGAAAACTCATTCCTGGTGGAACTTCATAGCAAAGTACAAAGTTCGTTTTGGATGGACAAAGTTAGTTGAAATAGATAATTTTTGCATGAAAACTCATTCCTGGTGGAACTTCATAGCAAAGTACAAAGTTCGTTTTGGATGGACGAATTAAGTTGAAATAGACAGTTTTTGCATAAAAACTCATTCCTGGTGGAACTTCATAGCAAAGTACAAAGTTCGTTTTGGATGGATCAATTTAGTTGAAATAGACAGTTTTTGCATGAAAACTCATTCCTGGTGGAACTTCATAGCAAAGTACAAAGTTCGTTTTGGATGGACAAAGTTAGTTGAAATAGACAGTTTTTGCATGAAAACTCATTCCTGGTGGAACTTCATAGCAAAGTACAAAGTTCGTTTTGGATGGACGAATTAAGTTGAAATAGACAGTTTTTGTATGAAAACTCATTCCTGGTGGAACTTCATAGCAAAGTACAAAGTTCGTTTTGGATGGACAAAGTTAGTTGAAATAGACAGTTTTTGCATGAAAACTCATTCCTGGTGGAACTTCATAGCAAAGTACAAAGTTCGTTTTGGATGGACAAAGTTAGTTGAAATAGACAGTTTTTGCATGAAAACTCATTCCTGGTGGAACTTCATAGCAAAGTACAAAGTTCGTTTTGGATGGATCAATTTAGTTGAAATAGACAGTTTTTGCATGAAAACTCATTCCTGGTGGAACTTCATAGCAAAGTACAAAGTTCGTTTTGGATGGACAAAGTTAGTTGAAATAGACAGTTTTTGCATGAAAACTCATTCCTGGTGGAACTTCATAGCAAAGTACAAAGTTCGTTTTGGATGGACAAAGTTAGTTGAAATAGATAATTTTTGCATGAAAACTCATTCCTGGTGGAACTTCATAGCAAAGTACAAAGTTCGTTTTGGATGGACGAATTAAGTTGAAATAGACAGTTTTTGCATAAAAACTCATTCCTGGTGGAACTTCATAGCAAAGTACAAAGTTCGTTTTGGATGGATCAATTTAGTTGAAATAGACAGTTTTTGCATGAAAACTCATTCCTGGTGGAACTTCATAGCAAAGTACAAAGTTCGTTTTGGATGGACAAAGTTAGTTGAAATAGACAGTTTTTGCATGAAAACTCATTCCTGGTGGAACTTCATAGCAAAGTACAAAGTTCGTTTTGGATGGACGAATTAAGTTGAAATAGACAGTTTTTGTATGAAAACTCATTCCTGGTGGAACTTCATAGCAAAGTACAAAGTTCGTTTTGGATGGACAAAGTTAGTTGAAATAGACAGTTTTTGCATGAAAACTCATTCCTGGTGGAACTTCATAGCAAAGTACAAAGTTCGTTTTGGATGGACAAAGTTAGTTGAAATAGATAATTTTTGCATGAAAACTCATTCCTGGTGGAACTTCATAGCAAAGTACAAAGTTCGTTTTGGATGGACAAAGTTAGTTGAAATAGATAATTTTTGCATGAAAACTCATTCCTGGTGGAACTTCATAGCAAAGTACAAAGTTCGTTTTGGATGGATCAATTTAGTTGAAATAGACAGTTTTTGCATGAAAACTCATTCCTGGTGGAACTTCATAGCAAAGTACAAAGTTCGTTTTGGATGGACAAAGTTAGTTGAAATAGACAGTTTTTGCATGAAAACTCATTCCTGGTGGAACTTCATAGCAAAGTACAAAGTTCGTTTTGGATGGACAAAGTTAGTTGAAATAGACAGTTTTTGCATGAAAACTCATTCCTGGTGGAACTTCATAGCAAAGTACAAAGTTCGTTTTGGATGGACGAATTAAGTTGAAATAGACAGTTTTTGCATGAAAACTCATTCCTGGTGGAACTTCATAGCAAAGTACAAAGTTCGTTTTGGATGGACAAAGTTAGTTGAAATAGACAGTTTTTGCATGAAAACTCATTCCTGGTGGAACTTCATAGCAAAGTACAAAGTTCGTTTTGGATGGACAAAGTTAGTTGAAATAGATAATTTTTGCATGAAAACTCATTCCTGGTGGAACTTCATAGCAAAGTACAAAGTTCGTTTTGGATGGACGAATTAAGTTGAAATAGACAGTTTTTGCATAAAAACTCATTCCTGGTGGAACTTCATAGCAAAGTACAAAGTTCGTTTTGGATGGATCAATTTAGTTGAAATAGACAGTTTTTGCATGAAAACTCATTCCTGGTGGAACTTCATAGCAAAGTACAAAGTTCGTTTTGGATGGACAAAGTTAGTTGAAATAGACAGTTTTTGCATGAAAACTCATTCCTGGTGGAACTTCATAGCAAAGTACAAAGTTCGTTTTGGATTACAAAGTTAGTTGAAATAGACAGTTTTTGCATAAAAACTCATTCCTGGTGGAACTTCATAGCAAAGTACAAAGTTCGTTTTGGATGGACGAATTAAGTTGAAATAGACAGTTTTTGCATGAAAACTCATTCCTGGTGGAACTTCATAGCAAAGTACAAAGTTCGTTTTGGATGGACGAATTAAGTTGAAATAGACAGTTTTGCATAAAAACTCATTCCTGGTGGAACTTCATAGCAAAGTACAAAGTTCGTTTTGGATGGATCAATTTAGTTGAAATAGACAGTTTTTGCATGAAAACTCTTTCCTGGTGGAACTTCATAGCAAAGTACAAAGTTCGTTTTGGATGGACAAAGTTAGTTGAAATAGACAGTTTTTGCATGAAAACTCATTCCTGGTGGAACTTCATAGCAAAGTACAAAGTTCGTTTTGGATGGACAAAGTTAGTTGAAATAGACAGTTTTTGCATGAAAAATCATTCCTGGTGGAACTTCATAGCAAAGTACAAAGTTCGTTTTGGATGGACGAATTAAGTTGAAATAGACAGTTTTTGCATAAAAACTCATTCCTGGTGGAACTTCATAGCAAAGTACAAAGTTCGTTTTGGATGGATCAATTTAGTTGAAATAGACAGTTTTTGCATGAAAACTCATTCCTGGTGGAACTTCATAGCAAAGTACAAAGTTCGTTTTGGATGGACAAAGTTAGTTGAAATAGACAGTTTTTGCATGAAAACTCATTCCTGGTGGAACTTCATAGCAAAGTACAAAGTTCGTTTTGGATGGACAAAGTTAGTTGAAATAGACAGTTTTTGCATGAAAACTCATTCCTGGTGGAACTTCATAGCAAAGTACAAAGTTCGTTTTGGATGGACAAAGTTAGTTGAAATAGATAATTTTTGCATGAAAACTCATTCCTGGTGGAACTTCATAGCAAAGTACAAAGTTCGTTTTGGATGGACGAATTAAGTTGAAATAGACAGTTTTTGCATAAAAACTCATTCCTGGTGGAACTTCATAGCAAAGTACAAAGTTCGTTTTGGATGGATCAATTTAGTTGAAATAGACAGTTTTTGCATGAAAACTCATTCCTGGTGGAACTTCATAGCAAAGTACAAAGTTCGTTTTGGATGGACAAAGTTAGTTGAAATAGACAGTTTTTGCATAAAAACTCATTCCTGGTGGAACTTCATAGCAAAGTACAAAGTTCGTTTTGGATGGATCAATTTAGTTGAAATAGACAGTTTTTGCATGAAAACTCATTCCTGGTGGAACTTCATAGCAAAGTACAAAGTTCGTTTTGGATGGACAAAGTTAGTTGAAATAGACAGTTTTTGCATGAAAACTCATTCCTGGTGGAACTTCATAGCAAAGTACAAAGTTCGTTTTGGATGGACAAAGTTAGTTGAAATAGACAGTTTTTGCATGAAAACTCATTCCTGGTGGAACTTCATAGCAAAGTACAAAGTTCGTTTTGGATGGATCAATTTAGTTGAAATAGACAGTTTTTGCATGAAAACTCATTCCTGGTGGAACTTCATAGCAAAGTACAAAGTTCGTTTTGGATGGACAAAGTTAGTTGAAATAGACAGTTTTTGCATGAAAACTCATTCCTGGTGGAACTTCATAGCAAAGTACAAAGTTCGTTTTGGATGGACAAAGTTAGTTGAAATAGACAGTTTTTGCATGAAAACTCATTCCTGGTGGAACTTCATAGCAAAGTACAAAGTTCGTTTTGGATGGACAAAGTTAGTTGAAATAGACAGTTTTTGCATAAAAACTCATTCCTGGTGGAACTTCATAGCAAAGTACAAAGTTCGTTTTGGATGGATCAATTTAGTTGAAATAGACAGTTTTTGCATGAAAACTCATTCCTGGTGGAACTTCATAGCAAAGTACAAAGTTCGTTTTGGATGGACAAAGTTAGTTGAAATAGACAGTTTTTGCATGAAAACTCATTCCTGGTGGAACTTCATAGCAAAGTACAAAGTTCGTTTTGGATGGACAAAGTTAGTTGAAATAGACAGTTTTTGCATGAAAACTCATTCCTGGTGGAACTTCATAGCAAAGTACAAAGTTCGTTTTGGATGGACGAATTAAGTTGAAATAGACAGTTTTTGTATGAAAACTCATTCCTGGTGGAACTTCATAGCAAAGTACAAAGTTCGTTTTGGATGGACAAAGTTAGTTGAAATAGACAGTTTTTGCATGAAAACTCATTCCTGGTGGAACTTCATAGCAAAGTACAAAGTTCGTTTTGGATGGACAAAGTTAGTTGAAATAGACAGTTTTTGCATGAAAACTCATTCCTGGTGGAACTTCATAGCAAAGTACAAAGTTCGTTTTGGATGGACAAAGTTAGTTGAAATAGACAGTTTTTGTATGAAAACTCATTCCTGGTGGAACTTCATAGCAAAGTACAAAGTTCGTTTTGGATGGACAAAGTTAGTTGAAATAGACAGTTTTTGCATGAAAACTCATTCCTGGTGGAACTTCATAGCAAAGTACAAAGTTCGTTTTGGATGGACAAAGTTAGTTGAAATCGATAATTTTTGCATGAAAACTCATTCCTGGTGGAACTTCATAGCAAAGTACAAAGTTCGTTTTGGATGGATCAATTTAGTTGAAATAGACAGTTTTTGCATGAAAACTCATTCCTGGTGGAACTTCATAGCAAAGTACAAAGTTCGTTTTGGATGGACAAAGTTAGTTGAAATAGACAGTTTTTGCATGAAAACTCATTCCTGGTGGAACTTCATAGCAAAGTACAAAGTTCGTTTTGGATGGACAAAGTTAGTTGAAATAGACAGTTTTTGCATGAAAACTCATTCCTGGTGGAACTTCATAGCAAAGTACAAAGTTCGTTTTGGATGGACAAAGTTAGTTGAAATAGACAGTTTTTGCATGAAAACTCATTCCTGGTGGAACTTCATAGCAAAGTACAAAGTTCGTTTTGGATGGACAAAGTTAGTTGAAATAGATAATTTTTGCATGAAAACTCATTCCTGGTGGAACTTCATAGCAAAGTACAAAGTTCGTTTTGGATGGATCAATTTAGTTGAAATAGACAGTTTTTGCATGAAAACTCATTCCTGGTGGAACTTCATAGCAAAGTACAAAGTTCGTTTTGGATGGACAAAGTTAGTTGAAATAGACAGTTTTTGCATGAAAACTCATTCCTGGTGGAACTTCATAGCAAAGTACAAAGTTCGTTTTGGATGGACGAATTAAGTTGAAATAGACAGTTTTTGCATAAAAACTCATTCCTGGTGGAACTTCATAGCAAAGTACAAAGTTCGTTTTGGATGGACAAAGTTAGTTGAAATAGATAATTTTTGCATGAAAACTCATTCCTGGTGGAACTTCATAGCAAAGTACAAAGTTCGTTTTGGATGGATCAATTTAGTTGAAATAGACAGTTTTTGCATGAAAACTCATTCCTGGTGGAACTTCATAGCAAAGTACAAAGTTCGTTTTGGATGGATCAATTTAGTTGAAATAGACAGTTTTTGCATGAAAACTCATTCCTGGTGGAACTTCATAGCAAAGTACAAAGTTCGTTTTGGATGGACAAAGTTAGTTGAAATAGACAGTTTTTGCATGAAAACTCATTCCTGGTGGAACTTCATAGCAAAGTACAAAGTTCGTTTTGGATGGACAAAGTTAGTTGAAATAGATAATTTTTGCATGAAAACTCATTCCTGGTGGAACTTCATAGCAAAGTACAAAGTTCGTTTTGGATGGACAAAGTTAGTTGAAATAGACAGTTTTTGCATGAAAACTCATTCCTGGTGGAACTTCATAGCAAAGTACAAAGTTCGTTTTGGATGGACAAAGTTAGTTGAAATAGACAGTTTTTGCATGAAAACTCATTCCTGGTGGAACTTCATAGCAAAGTACAAAGTTCGTTTTGGATGGACAAAGTAAGTTGAAATAGACAGTTTTTGCATGAAAACTCATTCCTGGTGGAACTTCATAGCAAAGTACAAAGTTCGTTTTGGATGGACAAAGTTAGTTGAAATAGACAGTTTTTGCATGAAAACTCATTCCTGGTGGAACTTCATAGCAAAGTACAAAGTTCGTTTTGGATGGACAAAGTTAGTTGAAATAGACAGTTTTTGCATGAAAACTCATTCCTGGTGGAACTTCATAGCAAAGTACAAAGTTCGTTTTGGATGGATCAATTTAGTTGAAATAGACAGTTTTTGCATAAAAACTCATTCCTGGTGGAACTTCATAGCAAAGTACAAAGTTCGTGTTGGATGGATCAATTTAGTTGAAATAGACAGTTTTTGCATGAAAACTCATTCCTGGTGGAACTTCATAGCAAAGTACAAAGCTCGTTTTGGATGGACAAAGTTAGTTGAAATAGACAGTTTTTGCATGAAAACTCATTCCTGGTGGAACTTCATAGCAAAGTACAAAGTTCGTTTTGGATGGATCAATTTAGTTGAAATAGACAGTTTTTGCATAAATACTCATTCCTGGTGGAACTTCATAGCAAAGTACAAAGTTCGTTTTGGATGGACAAAGTTAGTTGAAATAGACAGTTTTTGCATAAAAACTCATTCCTGGTGGAACTTCATAGCAAAGTACAAAGTTCGTTTTGGATGGATCAATTTAGTTGAAATAGACAGTTTTTGCATGAAAACTCATTCCTGGTGGAACTTCATAGCAAAGTACAAAGTTTGTTTTGGATGGACAAAGTTAGTTGAAATAGACAGTTTTTGCATGAAAACTCATTCCTGGTGGAACTTCATAGCAAAGTACAAAGTTCGTTTTGGATGGACAAAGTTAGTTGAAATAGACAGTTTTTGCATGAAAACTCATTCCTGGTGGAACTTCATAGCAAAGTACAAAGTTCGTTTTGGATGGATCAATTTAGTTGAAATAGACAGTTTTTGCATGAAAACTCATTCCTGGTGGAACTTCATAGCAAAGTACAAAGTTTGTTTTGGATGGACAAAGTTAGTTGAAATAGACAGTTTTTGCATGAAAACTCATTCCTGGTGGAACTTCATAGCAAAGTACAAAGTTCGTTTTGGATGGACAAAGTTAGTTGAAATAGACAGTTTTTGCATGAAAACTCATTCCTGGTGGAACTTCATAGCAAAGTACAAAGTTCGTTTTGGATGGATCAATTTAGTTGAAATAGACAGTTTTTGCATGAAAACTCATTCCTGGTGGAACTTCATAGCAAAGTACAAAGTTCGTTTTGGATGGACAAAGTTAGTTGAAATAGACAGTTTTTGCATGAAAACTCATTCCTGGTGGAACTTCATAGCAAAGTACAAAGTTCGTTTTGGATGGACAAAGTTAGTTGAAATAGACAGTTTTTGCATGAAAACTCATTCCTGGTGGAACTTCATAGCAAAGTACAAAGTTCGTTTTGGATGGACGAATTAAGTTGAAATAGACAGTTTTTGCATAAAAACTCATTCCTGGTGGAACTTCATAGCAAAGTACAAAGTTCGTTTTGGATGGATCAATTTAGTTGAAATAGACAGTTTTTGCATGAAAACTCATTCCTGGTGGAACTTCATACCAAAGTACAAAGTTTGTTTTGGATGGACAAAGTTAGTTGAAATAGACAGTTTTTGCATGAAAACTCATTCCTGGTGGAACTTCATAGCAAAGTACAAAGTTCGTTTTGGATGGATCAATTTAGTTGAAATAGACAGTTTTTGCATGAAAACTCATTCCTGGTGGAACTTCATAGCAAAGTACAAAGTTCGTTTTGGATGGACAAAGTTAGTTGAAATAGACAGTTTTTGCATGAAAACTCATTCCTGGTGGAACTTCATAGCAAAGTACAAAGTTCGTTTTGGATGGACGAATTAAGTTGAAATAGACAGTTTTTGCATGAAAACTCATTCCTGGTGGAACTTCATAGCAAAGTACAAAGTTCGTTTTGGATGGACGAATTAAGTTGAAATAGACAGTTTTTGCATAAAAACTCATTCCTGGTGGAACTTCATAGCAAAGTACAAAGTTCGTTTTGGATGGATCAATTTAGTTGAAATAGACAGTTTTTGCATGAAAACTCATTCCTGGTGGAACTTCATAGCAAAGTACAAAGTTCGTTTTGGATGGACAAAGTTAGTTGAAATAGACAGTTTTTGCATGAAAACTCATTCCTGGTGGAACTTCATAGCAAAGTACAAAGTTCGTTTTGGATGGACAAAGTTAGTTGAAATAGACAGTTTTTGCATGAAAACTCATTCCTGGTGGAACTTCATAGCAAAGTACAAAGTTCGTTTTGGATGGACAAAGTTAGTTGAAATAGACAGTTTTTGCATGAAAACTCATTCCTGGTGGAACTTCATAGCAAAGTACAAAGTTCGTTTTGGATGGACAAAGTTAGTTGAAATAGACAGTTTTTGCATGAAAACTCATTCCTGGTGGAACTTCATAGCAAAGTACAAAGTTCGTTTTGGATGGACAAAGTTAGTTGAAATAGATAATTTTTGCATGAAAACTCATTCCTGGTGGAACTTCATAGCAAAGTACAAAGTTCGTTTTGGATGGATCAATTTAGTTGAAATAGACAGTTTTTGCATAAAAACTCATTCCTGGTGGAACTTCATAGCAAAGTACAAAGTTCGTTTTGGATGGATCAATTTAGTTGAAATAGACAGTTTTTGCATGAAAACTCATTCCTGGTGGAACTTCATAGCAAAGTACAAAGTTCGTTTTGGATGGACAAAGTTAGTTGAAATAGACAGTTTTTGCATGAAAACTCATTCCTGGTGGAACTTCATAGCAAAGTACAAAGTTCGTTTTGGATGGATCAATTTAGTTGAAATAGACAGTTTTTGCATGAAAACTCATTCCTGGTGGAACTTCATAGCAAAGTACAAAGTTCGTTTTGGATGGACAAAGTTAGTTGAAATAGACAGTTTTTGCATGAAAACTCATTCCTGGTGGAACTTCATAGCAAAGTACAAAGTTCGTTTTGGATGGACAAAGTTAGTTGAAATAGACAGTTTTTGCATGAAAACTCATTCCTGGTGGAACTTCATAGCAAAGTACAAAGTTCGTTTTGGATGGACAAAGTTAGTTGAAATAGACAGTTTTTGCATGAAAACTCATTCCTGGTGGAACTTCATAGCAAAGTACAAAGTTCGTTTTGGATGGATCAATTTAGTTGAAATAGACAGTTTTTGCATGAAAACTCATTCCTGGTGGAACTTCATAGCAAAGTACAAAGTTCGTTTTGGATGGATCAATTTAGTTGAAATAGACAGTTTTTGCATGAAAACTCATTCCTGGTGGAACTTCATAGCAAAGTACAAAGTTCGTTTTGGATGGATCAATTTAGTTGAAATAGACAGTTTTTGCATGAAAACTCATTCCTGGTGGAACTTCATAGCAAAGTACAAAGTTCGTTTTGGATGGACAAAGTTAGTTGAAATAGACAGTTTTTGCATGAAAACTCATTCCTGGTGGAACTTCATAGCAAAGTACAAAGTTCGTTTTGGATGGACAAAGTTAGTTGTAATTAACAGTTTTTGTATGAAAACACACTTCTGGTGGAACTTCATAGCAAAGTACAAAGTTCGTTTTGGATGGACAAAGTTAGTTGAAATAGACAGTTTTTGCATGAAAACTCATTCCTGGTGGAACTTCATAGCAAAGTACAAAGTTCGTTTTGGATGGACGAATTAAGTTGAAATAGACAGTTTTTGCATAAAAACTCATTCCTGGTGGAACTTCATAGCAAAGTACAAAGTTCGTTTTGGATGGACAAAGTTAGTTGAAATAGACAGTTTTTGCATGAAAACTCATTCCTGGTGGAACTTCATAGCAAAGTACAAAGTTCGTTTTGGATGGACAAAGTTAGTTGAAATAGACAGTTTTTGCATGAAAACTCATTCCTGGTGGAACTTCATAGCAAAGTACAAAGTTCGTTTTGGATGGACGAATTAAGTTGAAATAGACAGTTTTTGCATGAAAACTCATTCCTGGTGGAACTTCATAGCAAAGTACAAAGTTCGTTTTGGATGGACAAAGTTAGTTGAAATAGACAGTTTTTGCATGAAAACTCATTCCTGGTGGAACTTCATAGCAAAGTACAAAGTTCGTTTTGGATGGACAAAGTTAGTTGAAATAGACAGTTTTTGCATAAAAACTCATTCCTGGTGGAACTTCATAGCAAAGTACAAAGTTCGTTTTGGATGGACGAATTAAGTTGAAATAGACAGTTTTTGTATGAAAACTCATTCCTTGTGGAACTTCATAGTAAAGTACAAAGTTCGTTTTGGATGGACAAAGTTAGTTGAAATAGACAGTTTTTGCATGAAAACTCATTCCAGGTGGAACTTCATAGCAAAGTACAAAGTTCGTTTTGGATGGATCAATTTAGTTGAAATAGAAAGTTTTTGCATGAAAACTCATTCCTGGTGGAACTTCATAGCAAAGTACAAAGTTCGTTTTGGATGGACAAAGTTAGTTGAAATAGACAGTTTTTGCATGAAAACTCATTCCTGGTGGAACTTCATAGCAAAGTACAAAGTTCGTTTTGGATGGACAAAGTTAGTTGAAATAGACAGTTTTTGCATGAAAACTCATTCCTGGTGGAACTTCATAGCAAAGTACAAAGTTCGTTTTGGATGGACAAAGTTAGTTGAAATAGACAGTTTTTGCATGAAAACTCATTCCTGGTGGAACTTCATAGCAAAGTACAAAGTTCGTTTTGGATGGACAAAGTTAGTTGAAATAGACAGTTTTTGCATAAAAACTCATTCCTGGTGGAACTTCATAGCAAAGTACAAAGTTCGTTTTGGATGGACGATTTAAGTTGAAATAGACAGTTTTTGTATGAAAACTCATTCCTGGTGGAACTTCATAGCAAAGTACAAAGTGCGTTTTGGATGGACAAAGTTAGTTGAAATAGACAGTTTTTGCATGAAAACTCATTCCTGGTGGAACTTCATAGCAAAGTACAAAGTTCGTTTTGGATGGACAAAGTTAGTTGAAATAGACAGTTTTTGCATGAAAACTCATTCCTGGTGGAACTTCATAGCAAAGTACAAAGTTCGTTTTGGATGGACAAAGTTAGTTGAAATAGACAGTTTTTGCATAAAAACTCATTCCTGGTGGAACTTCATAGCAAAGTACAAAGTTCGTTTTGGATGGACAAAGTTAGTTGAAATAGACAGTTTTTGCATAAAAACTCATTCCTGGTGGAACTTCATAGCAAAGTACAAAGTTCGTTTTGGATGGACAAAGTTAGTTGAAATAGACAGTTTTTGCATGAAAACTCATTCCTGGTGGAACTTCATAGCAAAGTACAAAGTTCGTTTTGGATGGACAAAGTTAGTTGAAATAGACAGTTTTTGCATAAAAACTCATTCCTGGTGGAACTTCATAGCAAAGTACAAAGTTCGTTTTGGATGGACAAAGTTAGTTGAAATAGACAGTTTTTGCATGAAAACTCATTCCTGGTGGAACTTCATAGCAAAGTACAAAGTTCGTTTTGGATGGACAAAGTTAGTTGAAATAGACAGTTTTTGCATGAAAACTCATTCCTGGTGGAACTTCATAGCAAAGTACAAAGTTCGTTTTGGATGGACGAATTAAGTTGAAATAGACAGTTTTTGCATGAAAACTCATTCCTGGTGGAACTTCATAGCAAAGTACAAAGTTCGTTTTGGATGGACAAAGTTAGTTGAAATAGACAGTTTTTGCATGAAAACTCATTCCTGGTGGAACTTCATAGCAAAGTACAAAGTTCGTTTTGGATGGACAAAGTTAGTTGAAATAGACAGTTTTTGCATAAAAACTCATTCCTGGTGGAACTTCATAGCAAAGTACAAAGTTCGTTTTGGATGGACGAATTAAGTTGAAATAGACAGTTTTTGCATGAAAACTCATTCCTGGTGGAACTTCATAGTAAAGTACAAAGTTCGTTTTGGATGGACAAAGTTAGTTGAAATAGACAGCTTTTGCATGAAAACTCATTCCTGGTGGAACTTCATAGCAAAGTACAAAGTTCGTTTTGGATGGACGAATTAAGTTGAAATAGACAGTTTTTGCATGAAAACTCATTCCTGGTGGAACTTCATAGCAAAGTACAAAGTTCGTTTTGGATGGACAAAGTTAGTTGAAATAGACAGTTTTTGCATGAAAACTCATTCCTGGTGGAACTTCATAGCAAAGTACAAAGTTCGTTTTGGATGGACAAAGTTAGTTGAAATAGACAGTTTTTGCATGAAAACTCATTCCTGGTGGAACTTCATAGCAAAGTACAAAGTTCGTTTTGGATGGACGAATTAAGTTGAAATAGACAGTTTTTGTATGAAAACTCATTCCTGGTGGAACTTCATAGCAAAGTACAAAGTTCGTTTTGGATGGACAAAGTTAGTTGAAATAGACAGTTTTTGCATAAAAACTCATTCCTGGTGGAACTTCATAGCAAAGTACAAAGTTCGTTTTGGATGGACGATTTAAGTTGAAATAGACAGTTTTTGTATGAAAACTCATTCCTGGTGGAACTTCATAGCAAAGTACAAAGTTCGTTTTGGATGGACAAAGTTAGTTGAAATAGACAGTTTTTGCATGAAAACTCATTCCTGGTGGAACTTCATAGCAAAGTACAAAGTTCGTTTTGGATGGACAAAGTTAGTTGAAATAGACAGTTTTTGCATGAAAACTCATTCCTGGTGGAACTTCATAGCAAAGTACAAAGTTCGTTTTGGATGGACGAATTAAGTTGAAATAGACAGTTTTTGCATGAAAACTCATTCCTGGTGGAACTTCATAGCAAAGTACAAAGTTCGTTTTGGATGGACAAAGTTAGTTGAAATAGACAGTTTTTGCATGAAAACTCATTCCTGGTGGAACTTCATAGCAAAGTACAAAGTTCGTTTAGGATGGACAAAGTTAGTTGAAATAGACAGTTTTTGCATGAAAACTCATTCCTGGTGGAACTTCATAGCAAAGTACAAAGTTCGTTTTGGATGGACAAAGTTAGTTGAAATAGATAATTTTTGCATGAAAACTCATTCCTGGTGGAACTTCATAGCAAAGTACAAAGTTCGTTTTGGATGGACGAATTAAGTTGAAATAGACAGTTTTTGTATGAAAACTCATTCCTGGTGGAACTTCATAGTAAAGTACAAAGTTCGTTTTGGATGGACAAAGTTAGTTGAAATAGACAGTTTTTGCATGAAAACTCATTCCTGGTGGAACTTCATAGCAAAGTACAAAGTTCGTTTAGGATGGACAAAGTTAGTTGAAATAGACAGTTTTTGCATAAAAACTCATTCCTGGTGGAACTTCATAGCAAAGTACAAAGTTCGTTTTGGATGGACAAAGTTAGTTGAAATAGACAGTTTTTGCATGAAAACTCATTCCTGGTGGAACTTCATAGCAAAGTACAAAGTTCGTTTTGGATGGACAAAGTTAGTTGAAATAGACAGTTTTTGCATGAAAACTCATTCCTGGTGGAACTTCATAGCAAAGTACAAAGTTCGTTTTGGATGGACAAAGTTAGTTGAAATAGACAGTTTTTGCATGAAAACTCATTCCTGGTGGAACTTCATAGCAAAGTACAAAGTTCGTTTTGGATGGACAAAGTTAGTTGAAATAGACAGTTTTTGCATGAAAACTCATTCCTGGTGGAACTTCATAGCAAAGTACAAAGTTCGTTTTGGATGGACGAATTAAGTTGAAATAGACAGTTTTTGCATGAAAACTTATTCCTGGTGGAACTTCATAGCAAAGTACAAAGTTCGTTTTGGATGGACAAAGTTAGTTGAAATAGACAGTTTTTGCATGAAAACTCATTCCTGGTGGAACTTCATAGCAAAGTACAAAGTTCGTTTTGGATGGACAAAGTTAGTTGAAATAGACAGTTTTTGCATAAAAACTCATTCCTGGTGGAACTTCATAGCAAAGTACAAAGTTCGTTTTGGATGGACGAATTAAGTTGAAATAGACAGTTTTTGTATGAAAACTCATTCCTGGTGGAACTTCATAGTAAAGTACAAAGTTCGTTTTGGATGGACAAAGTTAGTTGAAATAGACAGTTTTTGCATGAAAACTCATTCCAGGTGGAACTTCATAGCAAAGTACAAAGTTCGTTTTGGATGGATCAATTTAGTTGAAATAGACAGTTTTTGCATGAAAACTCATTCCTGGTGGAACTTCATAGCAAAGTACAAAGTTCGTTTTGGATGGACAAAGTTAGTTGAAATAGACAGTTTTTGCATGAAAACTCATTCCTGGTGGAACTTCATAGCAAAGTACAAAGTTCGTTTTGGATGGACAAAGTTAGTTGAAATAGACAGTTTTTGCATAAAAACTCATTCCTGGTGGAACTTCATAGCAAAGTACAAAGTTCGTTTTGGATGGACGATTTAAGTTGAAATAGACAGTTTTTGTATGAAAACTCATTCCTGGTGGAACTTCATAGCAAAGTACAAAGTTCGTTTTGGATGGACAAAGTTAGTTGAAATAGACAGTTTTTGCATGAAAACTCATTCCTGGTGGAACTTCATAGCAAAGTACAAAGTTCGTTTTGGATGGATCAATTTAGTTGAAATAGACAGTTTTTGCATGAAAACTCATTCCTGGTGGAACTTCATAGCAAAGTACAAAGTTCGTTTTGGATGGATCAATTTAGTTGAAATAGACAGTTTTTGCATGAAAACTCATTCCTGGTGGAACTTCATAGCAAAGTACAAAGTTCGTTTTGGATGGACAAAGTTAGTTGAAATAGACAGTTTTTGCATGAAAACTCATTCCTGGTGGAACTTCATAGCAAAGTACAAAGTTCGTTTTGGATGGATCAATTTAGTTGAAATAGACAGTTTTTGCATGAAAACTCATTCCTGGTGGAACTTCATAGCAAAGTACAAAGTTCGTTTTGGATGGACAAAGTTAGTTGAAATAGATAATTTTTGCATGAAAACTCATTCCTGGTGGAACTTCATAGCAAAGTACAAAGTTCGTTTTGGATGGACAAAGTTAGTTGAAATAGATAATTTTTGCATGAAAACTCATTCCTGGTGGAACTTCATAGCAAAGTACAAAGTTCGTTTTGGATGGATCAATTTAGTTGAAATAGACAGTTTTTGCATGAAAACTCATTCCTGGTGGAACTTCATAGCAAAGTACAAAGTTCGTTTTGGATGGACAAAGTTAGTTGAAATAAATAATTTTTGCATGAAAACTCATTCCTGGTGGAACTTCATAGCAAAGTACAAAGTTCGTTTTGGATGGATCAATTTAGTTGAAATAGACAGTTTTTGCATAAAAACTCATTCCTGGTGGAACTTCATAGCAAAGTACAAAGTTCGTTTTGGATGGACAAAGTTAGTTGAAATAGACAGTTTTTGCATGAAAACTCATTCCTGGTGGAACTTCATAGCAAAGTACAAAGTTCGTTTTGGATGGACAAAGTTAGTTGAAATAGACAGTTTTTGCATGAAAACTCATTCCTGGTGGAACTTCATAGCAAAGTACAAAGTTCGTTTTGGATGGACAAAGTTAGTTGAAATAGATAATTTTTGCATGAAAACTCATTCCAGGTGGAACTTCATAGCAAAGTACAAAGTTCGTTTTGGATGGATCAATTTAGTTGAAATAGACAGTTTTTGCATGAAAACTCATTCCTGGTGGAACTTCATAGCAAAGTACAAAGTTCGTTTTGGATGGACAAAGTTAGTTGAAATAGATAGTTTTTGCATGAAAACTCATTCCTGGTAGAACTACATAGCAAAGTACAAAGTTCGTTTTGGATGGATCAATTTAGTTGAAATAGACAGTTTTTGCATGAAAACTCATTCCTGGTGCAACTTCATAGCAAAGTACAAAGTTCGTTTTGGATGGATCAATTTAGTTGAAATAGACAGTTTTTGCATAAAAACTCATTCCTGGTGGAACTTCATAGCAAAGTACAAAGTTCGTTTTGGATGGATCAATTTAGTTGAAATAGACAGTTTTTGCATGAAAACTCATTCCTGGTGGAACTTCATAGCAAAGTACAAAGTTCGTTTTGGATGGACAAAGTTAGTTGAAATAGACAGTTTTTGCATGAAAACTCATTCCTGGTGGAACTTCATAGCAAAGTACAAAGTTCGTTTTGGATGGATCAATTTAGTTGAAATAGACAGTTTTTGCATGAAAACTCATTCCTGGTGGAACTTCATAGCAAAGTACAAAGTTCGTTTTGGATGGACGAATTAAGTTGAAATAGACAGTTTTTGCATGAAAACTCATTCCTGGTGGAACTTCATAGTAAAGTACAAAGTTCGTTTTGGATGGACAAAGTTAGTTGAAATAGACAGTTTTTGCATGAAAACTCATTCCTGGTGGAACTTCATAGCAAAGTACAAAGTTCGTTTTGGATGGACAAAGTTAGTTGAAATAGACAGTTTTTGCATAAAAACTCATTCCTGGTGGAACTTCATAGCAAAGTACAAAGTTCGTTTTGGATGGACAAAGTTAGTTGAAATAGACAGTTTTTGCATAAAAACTCATTCCTGGTGGAACTTCATAGCAAAGTACAAAGTTCGTTTTGGATGGACAAAGTTAGTTGAAATAGACAGTTTTTGCATGAAAACTCATTCCTGGTGGAACTTCATAGCAAAGTACAAAGTTCGTTTTGGATGGACAAAGTTAGTTGAAATAGACAGTTTTTGCATAAAAACTCATTCCTGGTGGAACTTCATAGCAAAGTACAAAGTTCGTTTTGGATGGACAAAGTTAGTTGAAATAGACAGTTTTTGCATGAAAACTCATTCCTGGTGGAACTTCATAGCAAAGTACAAAGTTCGTTTTGGATGGACAAAGTTAGTTGAAATAGACAGTTTTTGCATGAAAACTCATTCCTGGTGGAACTTCATAGCAAAGTACAAAGTTCGTTTTGGATGGACAAAGTTAGTTGAAATAGACAGTTTTTGCATAAAAACTCATTCCTGGTGGAACTTCATAGCAAAGTACAAAGTTCGTTTTGGATGGACGAATTAAGTTGAAATAGACAGTTTTTGCATGAAAACTCATTCCTGGTGGAACTTCATAGTAAAGTACAAAGTTCGTTTTGGATGGACAAAGTTAGTTGAAATAGACAGCTTTTGCATGAAAACTCATTCCTGGTGGAACTTCATAGCAAAGTACAAAGTTCGTTTTGGATGGACGAATTAAGTTGAAATAGACAGTTTTTGCATGAAAACTCATTCCTGGTGGAACTTCATAGCAAAGTACAAAGTTCGTTTTGGATGGACAAAGTTAGTTGAAATAGACAGTTTTTGCATGAAAACTCATTCCTGGTGGAACTTCATAGCAAAGTACAAAGTTCGTTTTGGATGGACAAAGTTAGTTGAAATAGACAGTTTTTGCATGAAAACTCATTCCTGGTGGAACTTCATAGCAAAGTACAAAGTTCGTTTTGGATGGACGAATTAAGTTGAAATAGACAGTTTTTGTATGAAAACTCATTCCTGGTGGAACTTCATAGCAAAGTACAAAGTTCGTTTTGGATGGACAAAGTTAGTTGAAATAGACAGTTTTTGCATAAAAACTCATTCCTGGTGGAACTTCATAGCAAAGTACAAAGTTCGTTTTGGATGGACGATTTAAGTTGAAATAGACAGTTTTTGTATGAAAACTCATTCCTGGTGGAACTTCATAGCAAAGTACAAAGTTCGTTTTGGATGGACAAAGTTAGTTGAAATAGACAGTTTTTGCATGAAAACTCATTCCTGGTGGAACTTCATAGCAAAGTACAAAGTTCGTTTTGGATGGACAAAGTTAGTTGAAATAGACAGTTTTTGCATGAAAACTCATTCCTGGTGGAACTTCATAGCAAAGTACAAAGTTCGTTTTGGATGGACGAATTAAGTTGAAATAGACAGTTTTTGCATGAAAACTCATTCCTGGTGGAACTTCATAGCAAAGTACAAAGTTCGTTTTGGATGGACAAAGTTAGTTGAAATAGACAGTTTTTGCATGAAAACTCATTCCTGGTGGAACTTCATAGCAAAGTACAAAGTTCGTTTAGGATGGACAAAGTTAGTTGAAATAGACAGTTTTTGCATGAAAACTCATTCCTGGTGGAACTTCATAGCAAAGTACAAAGTTCGTTTTGGATGGACAAAGTTAGTTGAAATAGATAATTTTTGCATGAAAACTCATTCCTGGTGGAACTTCATAGCAAAGTACAAAGTTCGTTTTGGATGGACGAATTAAGTTGAAATAGACAGTTTTTGTATGAAAACTCATTCCTGGTGGAACTTCATAGTAAAGTACAAAGTTCGTTTTGGATGGACAAAGTTAGTTGAAATAGACAGTTTTTGCATGAAAACTCATTCCTGGTGGAACTTCATAGCAAAGTACAAAGTTCGTTTAGGATGGACAAAGTTAGTTGAAATAGACAGTTTTTGCATAAAAACTCATTCCTGGTGGAACTTCATAGCAAAGTACAAAGTTCGTTTTGGATGGACAAAGTTAGTTGAAATAGACAGTTTTTGCATGAAAACTCATTCCTGGTGGAACTTCATAGCAAAGTACAAAGTTCGTTTTGGATGGACAAAGTTAGTTGAAATAGACAGTTTTTGCATGAAAACTCATTCCTGGTGGAACTTCATAGCAAAGTACAAAGTTCGTTTTGGATGGACAAAGTTAGTTGAAATAGACAGTTTTTGCATGAAAACTCATTCCTGGTGGAACTTCATAGCAAAGTACAAAGTTCGTTTTGGATGGACAAAGTTAGTTGAAATAGACAGTTTTTGCATGAAAACTCATTCCTGGTGGAACTTCATAGCAAAGTACAAAGTTCGTTTTGGATGGACGAATTAAGTTGAAATAGACAGTTTTTGCATGAAAACTTATTCCTGGTGGAACTTCATAGCAAAGTACAAAGTTCGTTTTGGATGGACAAAGTTAGTTGAAATAGACAGTTTTTGCATGAAAACTCATTCCTGGTGGAACTTCATAGCAAAGTACAAAGTTCGTTTTGGATGGACAAAGTTAGTTGAAATAGACAGTTTTTGCATAAAAACTCATTCCTGGTGGAACTTCATAGCAAAGTACAAAGTTCGTTTTGGATGGACGAATTAAGTTGAAATAGACAGTTTTTGTATGAAAACTCATTCCTGGTGGAACTTCATAGTAAAGTACAAAGTTCGTTTTGGATGGACAAAGTTAGTTGAAATAGACAGTTTTTGCATGAAAACTCATTCCAGGTGGAACTTCATAGCAAAGTACAAAGTTCGTTTTGGATGGATCAATTTAGTTGAAATAGACAGTTTTTGCATGAAAACTCATTCCTGGTGGAACTTCATAGCAAAGTACAAAGTTCGTTTTGGATGGACAAAGTTAGTTGAAATAGACAGTTTTTGCATGAAAACTCATTCCTGGTGGAACTTCATAGCAAAGTACAAAGTTCGTTTTGGATGGATCAATTTAGTTGAAATAGACAGTTTTTGCATGAAAACTCATTCCTGGTGGAACTTCATAGCAAAGTACAAAGTTCGTTTTGGATGGATCAATTTAGTTGAAATAGACAGTTTTTGCATGAAAACTCATTCCTGGTGGAACTTCATAGCAAAGTACAAAGTTCGTTTTGGATGGACAAAGTTAGTTGAAATAGACAGTTTTTGCATGAAAACTCATTCCTGGTGGAACTTCATAGCAAAGTACAAAGTTCGTTTTGGATGGATCAATTTAGTTGAAATAGACAGTTTTTGCATGAAAACTCATTCCTGGTGGAACTTCATAGCAAAGTACAAAGTTCGTTTTGGATGGACAAAGTTAGTTGAAATAGATAATTTTTGCATGAAAACTCATTCCTGGTGGAACTTCATAGCAAAGTACAAAGTTCGTTTTGGATGGACAAAGTTAGTTGAAATAGATAATTTTTGCATGAAAACTCATTCCTGGTGGAACTTCATAGCAAAGTACAAAGTTCGTTTTGGATGGATCAATTTAGTTGAAATAGACAGTTTTTGCATGAAAACTCATTCCTGGTGGAACTTCATAGCAAAGTACAAAGTTCGTTTTGGATGGACAAAGTTAGTTGAAATAAATAATTTTTGCATGAAAACTCATTCCTGGTGGAACTTCATAGCAAAGTACAAAGTTCGTTTTGGATGGATCAATTTAGTTGAAATAGACAGTTTTTGCATAAAAACTCATTCCTGGTGGAACTTCATAGCAAAGTACAAAGTTCGTTTTGGATGGACAAAGTTAGTTGAAATAGACAGTTTTTGCATGAAAACTCATTCCTGGTGGAACTTTATAGCAAAGTACAAAGTTCGTTTTGGATGGACAAAGTTAGTTGAAATAGACAGTTTTTGCATGAAAACTCATTCCTGGTGGAACTTCATAGCAAAGTACAAAGTTCGTTTTGGATGGACAAAGTTAGTTGAAATAGATAATTTTTGCATGAAAACTCATTCCAGGTGGAACTTCATAGCAAAGTACAAAGTTCGTTTTGGATGGATCAATTTAGTTGAAATAGACAGTTTTTGCATGAAAACTCATTCCTGGTGGAACTTCATAGCAAAGTACAAAGTTCGTTTTGGATGGACAAAGTTAGTTGAAATAGATAGTTTTTGCATGAAAACTCATTCCTGGTAGAACTACATAGCAAAGTACAAAGTTCGTTTTGGATGGATCAATTTAGTTGAAATAGACAGTTTTTGCATGAAAACTCATTCCTGGTGCAACTTCATAGCAAAGTACAAAGTTCGTTTTGGATGGATCAATTTAGTTGAAATAGACAGTTTTTGCATAAAAACTCATTCCTGGTGGAACTTCATAGCAAAGTACAAAGTTCGTTTTGGATGGATCAATTTAGTTGAAATAGACAGTTTTTGCATGAAAACTCATTCCTGGTGGAACTTCATAGCAAAGTACAAAGTTCGTTTTGGATGGACAAAGTTAGTTGAAATAGACAGTTTTTGCATGAAAACTCATTCCTGGTGGAACTTCATAGCAAAGTACAAAGTTCGTTTTGGATGGATCAATTTAGTTGAAATAGACAGTTTTTGCATGAAAACTCATTCCTGGTGGAACTTCATAGCAAAGTACAAAGTTCGTTTTGGATGGACAAAGTTAGTTGAAATAGACAGTTTTTGCATGAAAACTCATTCCTGGTGGAACTTCATAGCAAAGTACAAAGTTCGTTTTGGATGGATCAATTTAGTTGAAATAGACAGTTTTTGCATGAAAACTCATTCCTGGTGGAACTTCATAGCAAAGTACAAAGTTCGTTTTGGATGGACAAAGTTAGTTGAAATAGACAGTTTTTGCATGAAAACTCATTCCTGGTGGAACTTCATAGCAAAGTACAAAGTTCGTTTTGGATGATTCAATTTAGTTGAAATATACAGTTTTTGCATAAAAACTCATTCCTGGTGGAACTTCATAGCAAAGTACAAAGTTCGTTTTGGATGGACAAAGTTAGTTGAAATAGACAGTTTTTGCATGAAAACTCATTCCTGGTGGAACTTCATAGCAAAGTACAAAGTTCGTTTTGGATGGACAAAGTTAGTTGAAATAGACAGTTTTTGCATGAAAACTCATTCCTGGTGGAACTTCATAGCAAAGTACAAAGTTCGTTTTGGATGGATCAATTTAGTTGAAATAGACAGTTTTTGCATAAAAACTCATTCCTGGTGGAACTTCATAGCAAAGTACAAAGTTCGTTTTGGATGGACAAAGTTAGTTGAAATAGACAGTTTTTGCATGAAAACTCATTCCTGGTGGAACTTCATAGCAAAGTACAAAGTTCGTTTTGGATGGACAAAGTTAGTTGAAATAGACAGTTTTTGCATGAAAACTCATTCCTGGTGGAACTTCATAGCAAAGTACAAAGTTCGTTTTGGATGGATCAATTTAGTTGAAATAGACAGTTTTTGCATGAAAACTCATTCCTGGTGGAACTTCATAGCAAAGTACAAAGTTCGTTTTGGATGGACAAAGTTAGTTGAAATAGACAGTTTTTGCATAAAAACTCATTCCTGGTGGAACTTCATAGCAAAGTACAAAGTTCGTTTTGGATGATTCAATTTAGTTGAAATATACAGTTTTTGCATAAAAACTCATTCCTGGTGGAACTTCATAGCAAAGTACAAAGTTCGTTTTGGATGGACAAAGTTAGTTGAAATAGACAGTTTTTGCATGAAAACTCATTCCTGGTGGAACTTCATAGCAAAGTACAAAGTTCGTTTTGGATGGACAAAGTTAGTTGAAATAGACAGTTTTTGCATGAAAACTCATTCCTGGTGGAACTTCATAGCAAAGTACAAAGTTCGTTTTGGATGGACAAAGTTAGTTGAAATAGACAGTTTTTGCATAAAAACTCATTCCTGGTGGAACTTCATAGCAAAGTACAAAGTTCGTTTTGGATGGATCAATTTAGTTGAAATAGACAGTTTTTGCATGAAAACTCATTCCTGGTGGAACTTCATAGCAAAGTACAAAGTTCGTTTTGGATGGATCAATTTAGTTGAAATAGACAGTTTTTGCATGAAAACTCATTCCTGGTGGAACTTCATAGCAAAGTACAAAGTTCGTTTTGGATGGACAAAGTTAGTTGAAATAGATAATTTTTGCATGAAAACTCATTCCTGGTAGAACTACATAGCAAAGTACAAAGTTCGTTTTGGATGGATCAATTTAGTTGAAATAGACAGTTTTTGCATGAAAACTCATTCCTGGTGCAACTTCATAGCAAAGTACAAAGTTCGTTTTGGATGGATCAATTTAGTTGAAATAGACAGTTTTTGCATAAAAACTCATTCCTGGTGGAACTTCATAGCAAAGTACAAAGTTCGTTTTGGATGGATCAATTTAGTTGAAATAGACAGTTTTTGCATGAAAACTCATTCCTGGTGGAACTTCATAGCAAAGTACAAAGTTCGTTTTGGATGGACAAAGTTAGTTGAAATAGACAGTTTTTGCATGAAAACTCATTCCTGGTGGAACTTCATAGCAAAGTACAAAGTTCGTTTTGGATGGATCAATTTAGTTGAAATAGACAGTTTTTGCATGAAAACTCATTCCTGGTGGAACTTCATAGCAAAGTACAAAGTTCGTTTTGGATGGACAAAGTTAGTTGAAATAGACAGTTTTTGCATGAAAACTCATTCCTGGTGGAACTTCATAGCAAAGTACAAAGTTCGTTTTGGATGGATCAATTTAGTTGAAATAGACAGTTTTTGCATGAAAACTCATTCCTGGTGGAACTTCATAGCAAAGTACAAAGTTCGTTTTGGATGGACAAAGTTAGTTGAAATAGACAGTTTTTGCATAAAAACTCATTCCTGGTGGAACTTCATAGCAAAGTACAAAGTTCGTTTTGGATGATTCAATTTAGTTGAAATATACAGTTTTTGCATAAAAACTCATTCCTGGTGGAACTTCATAGCAAAGTACAAAGTTCGTTTTGGATGGACAAAGTTAGTTGAAATAGACAGTTTTTGCATGAAAACTCATTCCTGGTGGAACTACATAGCAAAGTACAAAGTTCGTTTTGGATGGACAAACTTAGTTGAAATAGACAGTTTTTGCATAAAAACTCATTCCTGGTGGAACTTCATAGCAAAGTACAAAGTTCGTTTTGGATGGACGAATTAAGTTGAAATAGACAGTTTTTGCATAAAAACTCATTCCTGGTGGAACTTCATAGCAAAGTACAAAGTTCGTTTTGGATGGACAAAGTTAGTTGAAATATACAGTTTTTGCATAAAAACTCATTCCTGGTGGAACTTCATAGCAAAGTACAAAGTTCGTTTTGGATGGACAAAGTTAGTTGAAATAGACAGTTTTTGCATGAAAACTCATTCCTGGTGGAACTTCATAGCAAAGTACAAAGTTCGTTTTGGATGGACAAAGTTAGTTGAAATAGACAGTTTTTGCATAAAAACTCATTCCTGGTGGAACTTCATAGCAAAGTACAAAGTTCGTTTTGGATGATTCAATTTAGTTGAAATATACAGTTTTTGCATAAAAACTCATTCCTGGTGGAACTTCATAGCAAAGTACAAAGTTCGTTTTGGATGGACAAAGTTAGTTGAAATAGACAGTTTTTGCATGAAAACTCATTCCTGGTGGAACTTCATAGCAAAGTACAAAGTTCGTTTTGGATGGATCAATTTAGTTGAAATAGACAGTTTTTGCATGAAAACTCATTCCTGGTGGAACTTCATAGCAAAGTACAAAGTTCGTTTTGGATGGACAAAGTTAGTTGAAATAGACAGTTTTTGCATGAAAACTCATTCCTGGTGGAACTTCATAGCAAAGTACAAAGTTCGTTTTGGATGGACAAAGTTAGTTGAAATAGACAGTTTTTGCATAAAAACTCATTCCTGGTGGAACTTCATAGCAAAGTACAAAGTTCGTTTTGGATGGATCAATTTAGTTGAAATAGACAGTTTTTGCATGAAAACTCATTCCTGGTGGAACTTCATAGCAAAGTACAAAGTTCGTTTTGGATGGATCAATTTAGTTGAAATAGACAGTTTTTGCATGAAAACTCATTCCTGGTGGAACTTCATAGCAAAGTACAAAGTTCGTTTTGGATGGACAAAGTTAGTTGAAATAGATAATTTTTGCATGAAAACTCATTCCTGGTAGAACTACATAGCAAAGTACAAAGTTCGTTTTGGATGGATCAATTTAGTTGAAATAGACAGTTTTTGCATGAAAACTCATTCCTGGTGCAACTTCATAGCAAAGTACAAAGTTCGTTTTGGATGGATCAATTTAGTTGAAATAGACAGTTTTTGCATAAAAACTCATTCCTGGTGGAACTTCATAGCAAAGTACAAAGTTCGTTTTGGATGGATCAATTTAGTTGAAATAGACAGTTTTTGCATGAAAACTCATTCCTGGTGGAACTTCATAGCAAAGTACAAAGTTCGTTTTGGATGGACAAAGTTAGTTGAAATAGACAGTTTTTGCATGAAAACTCATTCCTGGTGGAACTTCATAGCAAAGTACAAAGTTCGTTTTGGATGGATCAATTTAGTTGAAATAGACAGTTTTTGCATGAAAACTCATTCCTGGTGGAACTTCATAGCAAAGTACAAAGTTCGTTTTGGATGGACAAAGTTAGTTGAAATAGACAGTTTTTGCATGAAAACTCATTCCTGGTGGAACTTCATAGCAAAGTACAAAGTTCGTTTTGGATGGATCAATTTAGTTGAAATAGACAGTTTTTGCATGAAAACTCATTCCTGGTGGAACTTCATAGCAAAGTACAAAGTTCGTTTTGGATGGACAAAGTTAGTTGAAATAGACAGTTTTTGCATAAAAACTCATTCCTGGTGGAACTTCATAGCAAAGTACAAAGTTCGTTTTGGATGATTCAATTTAGTTGAAATATACAGTTTTTGCATAAAAACTCATTCCTGGTGGAACTTCATAGCAAAGTACAAAGTTCGTTTTGGATGGACAAAGTTAGTTGAAATAGACAGTTTTTGCATGAAAACTCATTCCTGGTGGAACTACATAGCAAAGTACAAAGTTCGTTTTGGATGGACAAACTTAGTTGAAATAGACAGTTTTTGCATAAAAACTCATTCCTGGTGGAACTTCATAGCAAAGTACAAAGTTCGTTTTGGATGGACGAATTAAGTTGAAATAGACAGTTTTTGCATAAAAACTCATTCCTGGTGGAACTTCATAGCAAAGTACAAAGTTCGTTTTGGATGGACAAAGTTAGTTGAAATATACAGTTTTTGCATAAAAACTCATTCCTGGTGGAACTTCATAGCAAAGTACAAAGTTCGTTTTGGATGGACAAAGTTAGTTGAAATAGACAGTTTTTGCATGAAAACTCATTCCTGGTGGAACTTCATAGCAAAGTACAAAGTTCGTTTTGGATGGATCAATTTAGTTGAAATAGACAGTTTTTGCATAAAAACTCATTCCTGGTGGAACTTCATAGCAAAGTACAAAGTTCGTTTTGGATGGACAAAGTTAGTTGAAATAGACAGTTTTTGCATGAAAACTCATTCCTGGTGGAACTTCATAGCAAAGTACAAAGTTCGTTTTGGATGGACAAAGTTAGTTGAAATAGACAGTTTTTGCATGAAAACTCATTCCTGGTGGAACTTCATAGCAAAGTACAAAGTTCGTTTTGGATGGATCAATTTAGTTGAAATAGACAGTTTTTGCATGAAAACTCATTCCTGGTGGAACTTCATAGCAAAGTACAAAGTTCGTTTTGGATGGACAAAGTTAGTTGAAATAGACAGTTTTTGCATAAAAACTCATTCCTGGTGGAACTTCATAGCAAAGTACAAAGTTCGTTTTGGATGATTCAATTTAGTTGAAATATACAGTTTTTGCATAAAAACTCATTCCTGGTGGAACTTCATAGCAAAGTACAAAGTTCGTTTTGGATGGACAAAGTTAGTTGAAATAGACAGTTTTTGCATGAAAACTCATTCCTGGTGGAACTTCATAGCAAAGTACAAAGTTCGTTTTGGATGGATCAATTTAGTTGAAATAGACAGTTTTTGCATGAAAACTCATTCCTGGTGGAACTTCATAGCAAAGTACAAAGTTCGTTTTGGATGGACAAAGTTAGTTGAAATAGACAGTTTTTGCATGAAAACTCATTCCTGGTGGAACTTCATAGCAAAGTACAAAGTTCGTTTTGGATGGACAAAGTTAGTTGAAATAGACAGTTTTTGCATAAAAACTCATTCCTGGTGGAACTTCATAGCAAAGTACAAAGTTCGTTTTGGATGGATCAATTTAGTTGAAATAGACAGTTTTTGCATGAAAACTCATTCCTGGTGGAACTTCATAGCAAAGTACAAAGTTCGTTTTGGATGGATCAATTTAGTTGAAATAGACAGTTTTTGCATGAAAACTCATTCCTGGTGGAACTTCATAGCAAAGTACAAAGTTCGTTTTGGATGGACAAAGTTAGTTGAAATAGACAGTTTTTGCATAAAAACTCATTCCTGGTGGAACTTCATAGCAAAGTACAAAGTTCGTTTTGGATGGATCAATTTAGTTGAAATAGACAGTTTTTGCATGAAAACTCATTCCTGGTGGAACTTCATAGCAAAGTACAAAGTTCGTTTTGGATGGACAAAGTTAGTTGAAATAGACAGTTTTTGCATGAAAACTCATTCCTGGTGGAACTTCATAGCAAAGTACAAAGTTCGTTTTGGATGGACGAATTAAGTTGAAATAGACAGTTTTTGTATGAAAACTCATTCCTGGTGGAACTTCATAGCAAAGTACAAAGTTCGAATCAGATGGACGAATTAAGTTGAAATAGACAGTTTTTGCATGAAAACTCATTCCTGGTGGAACTTCATAGCAAAGTACAAAGTTCGTTTTGGATGGACAAAGTTAGTTGAAATAGACAGTTTTTGCATGAAAACTCATTCCTGGTGGAACTTCATAGCAAAGTACAAAGTTCGTTTTGGATGGATCAATTTAGTTGAAATAGACAGTTTTTGCATGAAAACTCATTCCTGGTGGAACTTCATAGCAAAGTACAAAGTTCGTTTTGGATGGACAAAGTTAGTTGAAATAGACAGTTTTTGCATGAAAACTCATTCCTGGTGGAACTTCATAGCAAAGTACAAAGTTCGTTTTGGATGGATCAATTTAGTTGAAATAGACAGTTTTTGCATGAAAACTCATTCCTGGTGGAACTTCATAGCAAAGTACAAAGTTCGTGTTGGATGGACAAAGTTAGTTGAAATAGACAGTTTTTGCATGAAAACTCATTCCTGGTGGAACTTCATAGCAAAGTACAAAGTTCGTTTTGGATGATTCAATTTAGTTGAAATATACAGTTTTTGCATAAAAACTCATTCCTGGTGGAACTTCATAGCAAAGTACAAAGTTCGTTTTGGATGGACAAAGTTAGTTGAAATAGACAGTTTTTGCATGAAAACTCATTCCTGGTGGAACTGCATAGCAAAGTACAAAGTTCGTTTTGGATGGATCAATTTAGTTGAAATAGACAGTTTTTGCATAAAAACTCATTCCTGGTGGAACTTCATAGCAAAGTACAAAGTTCGTTTTGGATGGACAAAGTTAGTTGAAATAGACAGTTTTTGCATGAAAACTCATTCCTGGTGGAACTTCATAGCAAAGTACAAAGTTCGTTTTGGATGGACAAAGTTAGTTGAAATAGACAGTTTTTGCATGAAAACTCATTCCTGGTGGAACTTCATAGCAAAGTACAAAGTTCGTTTTGGATGGACAAAGTTAGTTGAAATAGACAGTTTTTGCATGAAAACTCATTCCTGGTGGAACTTCATAGCAAAGTACAAAGTTCGTTTTGGATGGACAAAGTTAGTTGAAATAGATAATTTTTGCATGAAAACTCATTCCTGGTGGAACTTCATAGCAAAGTACAAAGTTCGTTTTGGATGGACAAAGTTAGTTGAAATAGACAGTTTTTGCATAAAAACTCATTCCTGGTGGAACTTCATAGCAAAGTACAAAGTTCGTTTTGGATGGACAAAGTTAGTTGAAATAGACAGTTTTTGCATGAAAACTCATTCCTGGTGGAACTTCATAGCAAAGTACAAAGTTCGTTTTGGATGGACAAAGTTAGTTGAAATAGACAGTTTTTGCATGAAAACTCATTCCTGGTGGAACTTCATAGCAAAGTACAAAGTTCGTTTTGGATGGATCAATTTAGTTGAAATAGACAGTTTTTGCATGAAAACTCATTCCTGGTGGAACTTCATAGCAAAGTACAAAGTTCGTGTTGGATGGACAAAGTTAGTTGAAATAGACAGTTTTTGCATGACAACTCATTCCTGGTGGAACTTCATAGCAAAGTACAAAGTTCGTTTTGGATGGACAAAGTTAGTTGAAATAGACAGTTTTTGCATGAAAACTCATTCCTGGTGGAACTTCATAGCAAAGTACAAAGTTCGTTTTGGATGGACAAAGTTAGTTGAAATAGACAGTTTTTGCATGAAAACTCATTCCTGGTGGAACTTCATAGCAAAGTACAAAGTTCGTTTTGGATGGACAAAGTTAGTTGAAATAGACAGTTTTTGCATGAAAACTCATTCCTGGTGGAACTTCATAGCAAAGTACAAAGTTCGTTTTGGATGGACAAAGTTAGTTGAAATAGACAGTTTTTGCATGAAAACTCATTCCTGGTGGAACTTCATAGCAAAGTACAAAGTTCGTTTTGGATGGATCAATTTAGTTGAAATAGACAGTTTTTGCATGAAAACTCATTCCTGGTGGAACTTCATAGCAAAGTACAAAGTTCGTGTTGGATGGACAAAGTTAGTTGAAATAGACAGTTTTTGCATGACAACTCATTCCTGGTGGAACTTCATAGCAAAGTACAAAGTTCGTTTTGGATGGACAAAGTTAGTTGAAATAGACAGTTTTTGCATGAAAACTCATTCCTGGTGGAACTTCATAGCAAAGTACAAAGTTCGTTTTGGATGGACAAAGTTAGTTGAAATAGACAGTTTTTGCATGAAAACTCATTCCTGGTGGAACTTCATAGCAAAGTACAAAGTTCGTTTTGGATGGATCAATTTAGTTGAAATAGACAGTTTTTGCATAAAAACTCATTCCTGGTGGAACTTCATAGCAAAGTACAAAGTTCGTTTTGGATGGATCAATTTAGTTGAAATAGACAGTTTTTGCATGAAAACTCATTCCTGGTGGAACTTCATAGCAAAGTACAAAGTTCGTTTTGGATGGACGAATTAAGTTGAAATAGACAGTTTTTGTATGAAAACTCATTCCTGGTGGAACTTCATAGCAAAGTACAAAGTTCGAATCAGATGGACGAATTAAGTTGAAACAGACAGTTTTTGCATGAAAACTCATTCCTGGTGGAACTTCATAGCAAAGTACAAAGTTCGTTTTGGATGGACAAAGTTAGTTGAAATAGACAGTTTTTGCATGAAAACTCATTCCTGGTGGAACTTCATAGCAAAGTACAAAGCTCGTTTTGGATGGATCAATTTAGTTGAAATAGACAGTTTTTGCATGAAAACTCATTCCTGGTGGAACTTCATAGCAAAGTACAAAGTTCGTTTTGGATGGATCAATTTAGTTGAAATAGACAGTTTTTGCATGAAAACTCATTCCTGGTGGAACTTCATAGCAAAGTACAAAGTTCGTTTTGGATGGATCAATTTAGTTGAAATAGACAATTTTTGCATGAAAACTCATTCCTGGTGGAACTTCATAGCAAAGTACAAAGTTCGTTTTGGATGGACAAAGTTAGTTGAAATAGACAGTTTTTGCATAAAAACTCATTCCTGGTGGAACTTCATAGCAAAGTACAAAGTTCGTTTAGGATGGACAAAGTTAGTTGAAATAGACAGTTTTTGCATAAAAACTCATTCCTGGTGGAACTTCATAGCAAAGTACAAAGTTCGTTTTGGATGGACAAAGTTAGTTGAAATAGACAGTTTTTGCATAAAAACTCATTCCTGGTGGAACTTCATAGCAAAGTACAAAGTTCGTTTTGGATGGATCAATTTAGTTGAAATAGACAGTTTTTGTATGAAAACTCATTCCTGGTGGAACTTCATAGCAAAGTACAAAGTTCGAATCAGATGGACGAATTAAGTTGAAATAGACAGTTTTTGCATGAAAACTCATTCCTGGTGGAACTTCATAGCAAAGTACAAAGTTCGTTTTGGATGGACAAAGTTAGTTGAAATAGACAGTTTTTGCATGAAAACTCATTCCTGGTGGAACTTCATAGCAAAGTACAAAGTTCGTTTTGGATGGACAAAGTTAATTGAAATAGACAGTTTTTGCATAAAAACTCATTCCTGGTGGAACTTCATAGCAAAGTACAAAGTTCGTTTTGGATGGATCAATTTAGTTGAAATAGACAGTTTTTGCATGAAAACTCATTCCTGGTGGAACTTCATAGCAAAGTACAAAGTTCGTTTTGGATGGACAAAGTTAGTTGAAATAGACAGTTTTTGCATAAAAACTCATTCCCGGTGGAACTTCATAGCAAAGTACAAAGTTCGTTTTGGATGGACAAAGTTAGTTGAAATAGACAGTTTTTGCATGAAAACTCATTCCTGGTGGAACTTCATAGCAAAGTACAAAGTTCGTTTTGGATGGACGAATTAAGTTGAAATAGACAGTTTTTGTATGAAAACTCATTCTTGGTGGAACTTCATAGCAAAGTACAAAGTTCGAATCAGATGGACAAAGTTAGTTGGAATAGACAGTTTTTGCATGAGAACTCATTCCTGGTGGAACTTCATAGCAAAGTACAAAGTTCGTTTTGGATGGACAAAGTTAGTTGAAATAGACAGTTTTTGCATAAAAACTCATTCCTGGTGGAACTTCATAGCAAAGTACAAAGTTCGTTTTGGATGGACAAAGTTAATTGAAATAGACAGTTTTTGCATAAAAACTCATTCCTGGTGGAACTTCATAGCAAAGTACAAAGTTCGTTTTGGATGGATCAATTTAGTTGAAATAGACAGTTTTTGCATGAAAACTCATTCCTGGTGGAACTTCATAGCAAAGTACAAAGTTCGTTTTGGATGGACGAATTAAGTTGAAATAGACAGTTTTTGCATAAAAACTCATTCCTGGTGGAACTTCATAGCAAAGTACAAAGTTCGTTTTGGATGGATCAATTTAGTTGAAATAGACAGTTTTTGTATGAAAACTCATTCCTGGTGGAACTTCATAGCAAAGTACAAAGTTCGTTTTGGATGGATCAATTTAGTTGAAATAGACAGTTTTTGCATGAAAACTCATTCCTGGTGGAACTTCATAGCAAAGTACAAAGTTCGTTTTGGATGGACAAAGTTAGTTGAAATAGACAGTTTTTGCATGAAAACTCATTCCTGGTGGAACTTCATAGCAAAGTACAAAGTTCGTTTTGGATGGATCAATTTAGTTGAAATAGACAGTTTTTGTATGAAAACTCATTCCTGGTGGAACTTCATAGTAAAGTACAAAGTTCGTTTTGGAAGGATCAATTTAGTTGAAATAGACAGTTTTTGCATGAAAACTCATTCCTGGTGGAACTTCATAGCAAAGTACAAAGTTCGTTTTGGATGGATCAATTTAGTTGAAATAGACAGTTTTTGTATGAAAACTCATTCCTGGTGGAACTTCATAGCAAAGTACAAAGTTCGTTTTGGAAGGATCAATTTAGTTGAAATAGACAGTTTTTGTATGAAAACTCATTCCTGGTGGAACTTCATAGCAAAGTACAAAGTTCGTTTTGGATGGATCAATTAAGTTGAAATAGACAGTTTTTGCATGAAAACTCATTCCTGGTGGAACTTCATAGCAAAGTACAAAGTTCGTTTTGGATGGACGAATTAAGTTGAAATAGACAGTTTTTGTATGAAAACTCATTCCTGGTGGAACTTCATAGTAAAGTACAAAGTTCGTTTTGGATGGATCAATTTAGTTGAAATAGACAGTTTTTGCATGAAAACTCATTCCTAGGGGAACTTCATAGCAAAGTACAAAGTTCGTTTTGGATGGACGAATTAAGTTGGAATAGACAGTTTTTGTATGAAAACTCATTCCTGGTGGAACTTCATAGTAAAGTACAAAGTTCGTTTTGGATTTACAAAGTTAGTTGAAATAGACAGTTTTTGCATAAAAACTCATTTCTGGTGGAACTTCATAGCAAAGTACAAAGTTCGTTTTGGATGGATCAATTTAGTTGAAATAGACAGTTTTTGCATAAAAACTCATTCCTGGTGGAACTTCATAGCAAAGTACAAAGTTCGTTTTGGATGGATCAATTTAGTTGAAATAGACAGTTTTTGTATGAAAACTCATTCCTGGTGGAACTTCATAGCAAAGTACAAAGTTCGTTTTGGATTTACAAAGTTAGTTGAAATAGACAGTTTTTTCATAAAAACTCATTCCTGGTGGAACTTCATAGCAAAGTACAAAGTTCGTTTTGGATGGACGAATTAAGTTGAAATAGACAGTTTTTGCATGAAAACTCATTCCTGGTGGAACTTCATAGCAAAGTACAAAGTTCGTTTTGGATGGACGAATTAAGTTGAAATAGACAGTTTTTGCATGAAAACTCATTCCTGGTGGAACTTCATAGCAAAGTACAAAGTTCGTTTTGGATGGACAAAGTTAGTTGAAATAGACAGTTTTTGCATGAAAACTCATTCCTGGTGGAACTTCATAGCAAAGTACAAAGTTCGTTTTGGATGGACAAAGTTAGTTGAAATAGACAGTTTTTGCATGAAAACTCATTCCTGGTGGAACTTCATAGCAAAGTACAAAGTTCGTTTTGGATGGATCAATTTAGTTGAAATAGACAGTTTTTGCATGAAAACTCATTCCTGGTGGAACTTCATAGCAAAGTACAAAGTTCGTTTTGGATGGACAAAGTTAGTTGAAATAGACAGTTTTTGCATGAAAACTCATTCCTGGTGGAACTTCATAGCAAAGTACAAAGTTCGTTTTGGATGGACGAATTAAGTTGAAATAGACAGTTTTTGCATGAAAACTCATTCCTGGTGGAACTTCATAGCAAAGTACAAAGTTCGTTTTGGATGGACGAATTAAGTTGAAATAGACAGTTTTTGCATAAAAACTCATTCCTGGTGGAACTTCATAGCAAAGTACAAAGTTCGTTTTGGATGGACAAAGTTAGTTGAAATAGACAGTTTTTGCATGAAAACTCATTCCTGGTGGAACTTCATAGCAAAGTACAAAGTTCGTTTTGGATGGACAAAGTTAGTTGAAATAGACAGTTTTTGCATGAAAACTCATTCCTGGTGGAACTTCATAGCAAAGTACAAAGTTCGTTTTGGATGGATCAATTTAGTTGAAATAGACAGTTTTTGCATGAAAACTCATTCCTGGTGGAACTTCATAGCAAAGTACAAAGTTCGTTTTGGATGGACAAAGTTAGTTGAAATAGATAATTTTTGCATGAAAACTCATTCCTGGTGGAACTTCATAGCCATGTACAACGTTCGTTTTGGATGGATCAATTTAGTTGAAATAGACAGTTTTTGCATGAAAACTCATTCCTGGTGGAACTTCATAGCAAAGTACAAAGTTCGTTTTGGATGGATCAATTTAGTTGAAATAGACAGTTTTTGCATGAAAACTCATTCCTGGTGGAACTTCATAGCAAAGTACAAAGTTCGTTTTGGATGGACAAAGTTAGTTGAAATAGACAGTTTTTGTATGAAAACTCATTCCTGGTGGAACTTCATAGTAAAGTACAAAGTTCGTTTTGGATGGACAAAGTTAGTTGAAATAGACAGTTTTTGCATGAAAACTCATTCCTGGTGGAACTTCATAGCAAAGTACAAAGTTCGTTTTGGATGGATCAATTTAGTTGAAATAGACAGTTTTTGCATGAAAACTCATTCCTGGTGGAACTTCATAGCAAAGTACAAAGTTCGTTTTGGATGGACAAAGTTAGTTGAAATAGACAGTTTTTGCATGAAAACTCATTCCTGGTGGAACTTCATAGCAAAGTACAAAGTTCGTTTTGGATGGACGAATTAAGTTGAAATAGACAGTTTTTGTATGAAAACTCATTCCTGGTGGAACTTCATAGTAAAGTACAAAGTTCGTTTTGGATGGACAAAGTTAGTTGAAATAGACAGTTTTTGCATAAAAACTCATTCCTGGTGGAACTTCATAGCAAAGTACAAAGTTCGTTTTGGATGGATCAATTTAGTTGAAATAGACAGTTTTTGCATGAAAACTCATTCCTGGTGGAACTTCATAGCAAAGTACAAAGTTCGTTTTGGATGGACGAATTAAGTTGAAATAGACAGTTTTTGTATGAAAACTCATTCCTGGTGGAACTTCATAGTAAAGTACAAAGTTCGTTTTGGATGGACAAAGTTGGTTGAAATAGACAGTTTTTGCATAAAAACTCATTCCTGGTGGAACTTCATAGCAAAGTACAAAGTTCGTTTTGGATGGATCAATTTAGTTGAAATAGACAGTTTTTGCATGAAAACTCATTCCTGGTGGAACTTCATAGCAAAGTACAAAGTTCGTTTTGGATGGACGAATTAAGTTGAAATAGACAGTTTTTGTATGAAAACTCATTCCTGGTGGAACTTCATAGTAAAGTACAAAGTTCGTTTTGGATGGACGAATTAAGTTGAAATAGACAGTTTTTGCATAAAAACTCATTCCTGGTGGAACTTCATAGCAAAGTACAAAGTTCGTTTTGGATGGACGAATTAAGTTGAAATAGACAGTTTTTGCATGAAAACTCATTCCTGGTGGAACTTCATAGCAAAGTACAAAGTTCGTTTTGGATGGACGAATTAAGTTGAAATAGACAGTTTTTGCATGAAAACTCATTCCTGGTGGAACTTCATAGCAAAGTACAAAGTTCGTTTTGGATGGATCAATTTAGTTGAAATAGACAGTTTTTGCATGAAAACTCATTCCTGGTGGAACTTCATAGCAAAGTACAAAGTTCGTTTTGGATGGACGAATTAAGTTGAAATAGACAGTTTTTGTATGAAAACTCATTCCTGGTGGAACTTCATAGTAAAGTACAAAGTTCGTTTTGGATGGACAAAGTTAGTTGAAATAGACAGTTTTTGCATAAAAACTCATTCCTGGTGGAACTTCATAGCAAAGTACAAAGTTCGTTTTGGATGGATCAATTTAGTTGAAATAGACAGTTTTTGCATGAAAACTCATTCCTGGTGGAACTTCATAGCAAAGTACAAAGTTCGTTTTGGATGGATCAATTTAGTTGAAATAGACAGTTTTTGCATGAAAACTCATTCCTGGTGGAACTTCATAGCAAAGTACAAAGTTCGTTTTGGATGGACAAAGTTAGTTGAAATAGACAGTTTTTGCATGAAAACTCATTCCTGGTGGAACTTCATAGCAAAGTACAAAGTTCGTTTTGGATGGACGAATTAAGTTGAAATAGACAGTTTTTGTATGAAAACTCATTCCTGGTGGAACTTCATAGTAAAGTACAAAGTTCGTTTTGGATGGATCAATTTAGTTGAAATAGACAGTTTTTGCATGAAAACTCATTCCTGGTGGAACTTCATAGCAAAGTACAAAGTTCGTTTTGGATGGACGAATTAAGTTGAAATAGACAGTTTTTGTATGAAAACTCATTCCTGGTGGAACTTCATAGCAAAGTACAAAGTTCGTTTTGGATGGACAAAGTTAGTTGAAATAGACAGTTTTTGCATAAAAACTCATTCCTGGTGGAACTTCATAGCAAAATACAAAGTTCGTTTTGGATGGATCAATTTAGTTGAAATAGACAGTTTTTGCATGAAAACTCATTCCTGGTGGAACTTCATAGCAAAGTACAAAGTTCGTTTTGGATGGACGAATTAAGTTGAAATAGACAGTTTTTGTATGAAAACTCATTCCTGGTGGAACTTCATAGTAAAGTACAAAGTTCGTTTTGGATTTACAAAGTTAGTTGAAATAGACAGTTTTTGCATAAAAACTCATTCCTGGTGGAACTTCATAGCAAAGTACAAAGTTCGTTTTGGATGGATCAATTTAGTTGAAATAGACAGTTTTTGTATGAAAACTCATTCCTGGTGGAACTTCATAGCAAAGTACAAAGTTCGTTTTGGATGGATCAATTTAGTTGAAATAGACAGTTTTTGTATGAAAACTCATTCCTGGTGGAACTTCATAGTAAAGTACAAAGTTCGTTTTGGATGGACAAAGTTAGTTGAAATAGACAGTTTTTGCATGAAAACTCATTCCTGGTGGAACTTCATAGCAAAGTACAAAGTTCGTTTTGGATGGACGAATTAAGTTGAAATAGACAGTTTTTGCATGAAAACTCATTCCTGGTGGAACTTCATAGCAAAGTACAAAGTTCGTTTTGGATGGATCAATTTAGTTGAAATAGACAGTTTTTGTATGAAAACTCATTCCTGGTGGAACTTCATAGTAAAGTACAAAGTTCGTTTTGGATGGATCAATTTAGTTGAAATAGACAGTTATTGTATGAAAACTCATTCCTGGTGGAACTTCATAGCAAAGTACAAAGTTCGTTTTGGATGGATCAATTTAGTTGAAATAGACAGTTTTTGTATGAAAACTCATTCCTGGTGGAACTTCATAGTAAAGTACAAAGTTCGTTTTGGATGGATCAATTTAGTTGAAATAGACAGTTTTTGCATAAAAACTCATTCCTTGTGGAACTTCATAGCAAAGTACAAAGTTCGTTTTGGATGGATCAATTTAGTTGAAATAGACAGTTTTTGTATGAAAACTCATTCCTGGTGGAACTTCATAGTAAAGTACAAAGTTCGTTTTGGATGGATCAATTTAGTTGAAATAGACAGTTTTTGCATAAAAACTCATTCCTGGTGGAACTTCATAGCAAAGTACAAAGTTCGTTTTGGATGGATCAATTTAGTTGAAATAGACAGTTTTTGTATGAAAACTCATTCCTGGTGGAACTTCATAGCAAAGTACAAAGTTCGTTTTGGATGGACAAAGTTAGTTGAAATAGACAGTTTTTGCATAAAAACTCATTCCTGGTGGAACTTCATAGCAAAGTACAAAGTTCGTTTTGGATGGATCAATTTAGTTGAAATAGACAGTTTTTGCATGAAAACTCATTCCTGGTGGAACTTCATAGCAAAGTACAAAGTTCGTTTTGGATGGACGAATGAAGTTGAAATAGACAGTTTTTGTATGAAAACTCATTCCTGGTGGAATTTCATAGTAAAGTACAAAGTTCGTTTTGGATGGACAAAGTTAGTTGAAATAGACAGTTTTTGCATGAAAACTCATTCCTGGTGGAACTTCATAGCAAAGTACAAAGTTCGTTTTGGATGGACGAATTAAGTTGAAATAGACAGTTTTTGTATGAAAACTCATTCCTGGTGGAACTTCATAGTAAAGTACAAAGTTCGTTTTGGATTTACAAAGTTAGTTGAAATAAACAGTTTTTGCATAAAAACTCATTCCTGGTGGAACTTCATAGCAAAGTACAAAGTTCGTTTTGGATGGATCAATTTAGTTGAAATAGACAGTTTTTGCATGAAAACTCATTCCTGGTGGAACTTCATAGCAAAGTACAAAGTTCGTTTTGGATGGACGAATTAAGTTGAAATAGACAGTTTTTGCATGAAAACTCATTCCTGGTGGAACTTCATAGCAAAGTACAAAGTTCGTTTTGGATGGATCAATTTAGTTGAAATAGACAGTTTTTGTATGAAAACTCATTCCTGGTGGAACTTCATAGTAAAGTACAAAGTTCGTTTTGGATGGATCAATTTAGTTGAAATAGACAGTTATTGTATGAAAACTCATTCCTGGTGGAACTTCATAGCAAAGTACAAAGTTCGTTTTGGATGGATCAATTTAGTTGAAATAGACAGTTTTTGCATGAAAACTCATTCCTGGTGGAACTTCATAGCAAAGTACAAAGTTCGTTTTGGATGGACAAAGTTAGTTGAAATAGACAGTTTTTGCATGAAAACTCATTCCTGGTGGAACTTCATAGCAAAGTACAAAGTTCGTTTTGGATGGATCAATTTAGTTGAAATAGACAGTTTTTGTATGAAAACTCATTCCTGGTGGAACTTCATAGCAAAGTACAAAGTTCGTTTTGGATGGATCAATTTAGTTGAAATAGACAGTTTTTGTATGAAAACTCATTCCTGGTGGAACTTCATAGTAAAGTACAAAGTTCGTTTTGGATGGATCAACTTAGTTGAAATAGACAGTTTTTGCATAAAAACTCATTCCTGATGGAACTTCATAGCAAAGTACAAAGTTCGTTTTGGATGGACAAAGTTAGTTGAAATAGACAGTTTTTGTATGAAAACTCATTCCTGGTGGAACTTCATAGCAAAGTACAAAGTTCGTTTTGGATGGATCAATTTAGTTGAAATAGACAGTTTTTGCATGAAAACTCATTCCTGGTGGAACTTCATAGCAAAGTACAAAGTTCGTTTTGGATGGACAAAGTTAGTTGAAATAGACAGTTTTTGCATGAAAACTCATTCCTGGTGGAACTTCATAGCAAAGTACAAAGTTCGTTTTGGATGGATCAATTTAGTTGAAATAGACAGTTTTTGCATAAAAACTCATTCCTGGTGGAACTTCATAGCAAAGTACAAAGTTCGTTTTGGATGGATCAATTTAGTTGAAATAGACAGTTTTTGTATGAAAACTCATTCCTGGTGGAACTTCATAGCAAAGTACAAAGTTCGTTTTGGATGGATCAATTTAGTTGAAATAGACAGTTTTTGCATGAAAACTCATTCCTGGTGGAACTTCATAGCAAAGTACAAAGTTCGTTTTGGATGGATCAATTTAGTTGAAATAGACAGTTTTTGTATGAAAACTCATTCCTGGTGGAACTTCATAGCAAAGTACAAAGTTCGTTTTGGATGGATCAATTTAGTTGAAATAGACAGTTTTTGTATGAAAACTCATTCCTGGTGGAACTTCATAGCAAAGTACAAAGTTCGTTTTGGATGGATCAATTTAGTTGAAATAGACAGTTTTTGCATGAAAACTCATTCCTGGTGGAACTTCATAGCAAAGTACAAAGTTCGTTTTGGATGGACAAAGTTAGTTGAAATAGACAGTTTTTGCATGAAAACTCATTCCTGGTGGAACTTCATAGCAAAGTACAAAGTTCGTTTTGGATGGATCAATTTAGTTGAAATAGACAGTTTTTGCATAAAAACTCATTCCTGGTGGAACTTCATAGCAAAGTACAAAGTTCGTTTTGGATGGATCAATTTAGTTGAAATAGACAGTTTTTGTATGAAAACTCATTCCTGGTGGAACTTCATAGCAAAGTACAAAGTTCGTTTTGGATGGATCAATTTAGTTGAAATAGACAGTTTTTGTATGAAAACTCATTCCTGGTGGAACTTCATAGCAAAGTACAAAGTTCGTTTTGGATGGATCAATTTAGTTGAAATAGACAGTTTTTGTATGAAAACTCATTCCTGGTGGAACTTCATAGCAAAGTACAAAGTTCGTTTTGGATGGATCAATTTAGTTGAAATAGACAGTTTTTGCATGAAAACTCATTCCTGGTGGAACTTCATAGCAAAGTACAAAGTTCGTTTTGGATGGACAAAGTTAGTTGAAATAGACAGTTTTTGCATGAAAACTCATTCCTGGTGGAACTTCATAGCAAAGTACAAAGTTCGTTTTGGATGGATCAATTTAGTTGAAATAGACAGTTTTTGTATGAAAACTCATTCCTGGTGGAACTTCATAGTAAAGTACAAAGTTCGTTTTGGATGGATCAATTTAGTTGAAATAGACAGTTTTTGCATAAAAACTCATTCCTGGTGGAACTTCATAGCAAAGTACAAAGTTCGTTTTGGATGGATCAATTTAGTTGAAATAGACAGTTTTTGTATGAAAACTCATTCCTGGTGGAACTTCATAGCAAAGTACAAAGTTCGTTTTGGATGGATCAATTTAGTTGAAATAGACAGTTTTTGTATGAAAACTCATTCCTGGTGGAACTTCATAGCAAAGTACAAAGTTCGTTTTGGATGGATCAATTTAGTTGAAATAGACAGTTTTTGCATGAAAACTCATTCCTGGTGGAACTTCATAGCAAAGTACAAAGTTCGTTTTGGATGGATCAATTTAGTTGAAATAGACAGTTTTTGCATGAAAACTCATTCCTGGTGGAACTTCATAGCAAAGTACAAAGTTCGTTTTGGATGGACAAAGTTAGTTGAAATAGACAGTTTTTGCATGAAAACTCATTCCTGGTAGAACTTCATAGCAAAGTACAAAGTTCGTTTTAGATGGACAAAGTTAGTTGAAATAGACAGTTTTTGCATGAAAACTCATTCCTGGTGGAACTTCATAGCAAAGTACAAAGTTCGTTTTGGATGGATCAATTTAGTTAAAATAGACAGTTTTTGCATGAAAACTCATTCCTGGTGGAACTTCATAGCAAAGTACAAAGTTCGTATCGGATGGATCAATTTAGTTGAAATAGACAGTTTTTGCATGAAAACTCATTCCTGGTGGAACTTCATAGCAAAGTACAAAGTTCGTTTTGGATGGACAAAGTTAGTTGAAATAGACAGTTTTTGCATGAAAACTCATTCCTGGTGGAACTTCATAGCAAAGTACAAAGTTCGTTTTGGATGGATCAATTTAGTTGAAATAGACAGTTTTTGCATGAAAACTCATTCCTGGTGGAACTTCATAGCAAAGTACAAAGTTCGTTTTGGATGGATCAATTTAGTTAAAATAGACAGTTTTTGCATGAAAACTCATTCCTGGTGGAACTTCATAGCAAAGTACAAAGTTCGTTTTGGATGGACAAAGTTAGTTGAAATAGACAGTTTTTGCATGAAAACTCATTCCTGGTGGAACTTCATAGCAAAGTACAAAGTTCGTTTTGGATGGACAAAGTTAGTTGAAATAGACAGTTTTTGCATGAAAACTCATTCCTGGTGGAACTTCATAGCAAAGTACAAAGTTCGTTTTGGATGGACAAAGTTAGTTGAAATAGACAGTTTTTGCATGAAAACTCATTCCTGGTGGAACTTCATAGCAAAGTACAAAGTTCGAATCAGATGGACGAATTAAGTTGAAATAGACAGTTTTTGCATGAAAACTCATTCCTGGTGGAACTTCATAGCAAAGTACAAAGTTCGTTTTGGATGGACAAAGTTAGTTGAAATAGACAGTTTTTGCATGAAAACTCATTCCTGGTGGAACTTCATAGCAAAGTACAAAGTTCGTTTTGGATGGACAAAGTTAGTTGAAATAGACAGTTCTTGCATGAAAACTCATTCCTGGTAGAACTTCATAGCAAAGTACAAAGTTCGTATCGGATGGATCAATTTAGTTGAAATAGACAGTTTTTGCATGAAAACTCATTCCTGGTGGAACTTCATAGCAAAGTACAAAGTTCGTTTTGGATGGATCAATTTAGTTGAAATAGACAGTTTTTGCATGAAAACTCATTCCTGGTGGAACTTCATAGCAAAGTACAAAGTTCGTTTTGGATGGACAAAGTTAGTTGAAATAGACAGTTTTTGCATGAAAACTCATTCCTGGTGGAACTTCATAGCAAAGTACAAAGTTCGTTTTGGATGGACAAAGTTAGTTGAAATAGACAGTTTTTGCATGAAAACTCATTCCTGGTGGAACTTCATAGCAAAGTACAAAGTTCGTTTTGGATGGACGAATTAAGTTGAAATAGACAGTTTTTGCATGAAAACTCATTCCTGGTGGAACTTCATAGCAAAGTACAAAGTTCGTTTTGGATGGACAAAGTTAGTTGAAATAGACAGTTTTTGCATGAAAACTCATTCCTGGTGGAACTTCATAGCAAAGTACAAAGTTCGTTTTGGATGGATCAATTTAGTTGAAATAGACAGTTTTTGCATGAAAACTCATTCGTGGTGGAACTTCATAGCAAAGTACAAAGTTCGTTTTGGATGGATCAATTTAGTTGAAATAGACAGTTTTTGCATGAAAACTCATTCCTGGTGGAACTTCATAGCAAAGTACAAAGTTCGTTTTGGATGGACAAAGTTAGTTGAAATAGACAGTTTTTGCATGAAAACTCATTCCTGGTGGAACTTCATAGCAAAGTACAAAGTTCGTTTTGGATGGATCAATTTAGTTGAAATAGACAGTTTTTGCATGAAAACTCATTCCTGGTGGAACTTCATAGCAAAGTACAAAGTTCGTTTTGGATGGACAAAGTTAGTTGAAATAGACAGTTCTTGCATGAAAACTCATTCCTGGTAGAACTTCATAGCAAAGTACAAAGTTCGTATCGGATGGATCAATTTAGTTGAAATAGACAGTTTTTGCATGAAAACTCATTCCTGGTGGAACTTCATAGCAAAGAACAAAGTTCGTTTTGGAGGGATCAATTTAGTTGAAATAGACAGTTTTTGCATGAAAACTCATTCGTGGTGGAACTTCATAGCAAAGTACAAAGTTCGTTTTGGATGGATCAATTTAGTTGAAATAGACAGTTTTTGCATGAAAACTCATTCCTGGTGGAACTTCATAGCAAAGTACAAAGTTCGTTTTGGATGGATCAATTTAGTTGAAATAGACAGTTTTTGCATGAAAACTCATTCGTGGTGGAACTTCATAGCAAAGTACAAAGTTCGTTTTGGATGGATCAATTTAGTTGAAATAGACAGTTTTTGCATGAAAACTCATTCCTGGTGGAACTTCATAGCAAAGTACAAAGTTCGTTTTGGATGGACAAAGTTAGTTGAAATAGACAGTTTTTGCATGAAAACTCATTCCTGGTGGAACTTCATAGCAAAGTACAAAGTTCGTTTTGGATGGACGAATTAAGTTGAAATAGACAGTTCTTGCATGAAAACTCATTCCTGGTAGAACTTCATAGCAAAGTACAAAGTTCGTATCGGATGGACGAATTAAGTTGAAATAGACAGTTTTTGCATGAAAACTCATTCCTGGTGGAACTTCATAGCAAAGTACAAAGTTCGTTTTGGATGGATCAATTTAGTTGAAATAGACAGTTCTTGCATGAAAACTCATTCCTGGTAGAACTTCATAGCAAAGTACAAAGTTCGTATCGGATGGACGAATTAAGTTGAAATAGACAGTTTTTGCATGAAAACTCATTCCTGGTGGAACTTCATAGCAAAGAACAAAGTTCGTTTTGGATGGAACAATTTAGTTGAAATAGACAGTTTTTGCATGAAAACTCATTCCTGGTGGAACTTCATAGCAAAGTACAAAGTTCGTTTTGGATGGATCAATTTAGTTAAAATAGACAGTTTTTGCATGAAAACTCATTCCTGGTGGAACTTCATAGCAAAGTACAAAGTTCGTTTTGGATGGACAAAGTTAGTTGAAATAGACAGTTTTTGCATGAAAACTCATTCCTGGTGGAACTTCATAGCAAAGTACAAAGTTCGTTTTGGATGGACAAAGTTAGTTGAAATAGACAGTTCTTGCATGAAAACTCATTCCTGGTAGAACTTCATAGCAAAGTACAAAGTTCGTTTTGGATGGATCAATTTAGTTGAAATAGACAGTTTTTGCATGAAAACTCATTCCTGGTGGAACTTCATAGCAAAGTACAAAGTTCGTTTTGGATGGATCAATTTAGTTGAAATAGACAGTTTTTGCATGAAAACTCATTCCTGGTGGAACTTCATAGCAAAGAACAAAGTTCGTATCGGATGCACCAATTTAGTTGAAATAGACAGTTTTTGCATGAAAACTCATTCCTGGTGGAACTTCATAGCAAAGTACAAAGTTCGTATCGGATGCACCAATTTAGTTGAAATAGAAAGTTCTTGCATGAAAACTCATTCCTGGTGGAACTTTATAGCAAAGTACAAAGTTCGTTTTGGATGGATCAATTTAGTTAAAATAGACAGTTTTTGCATGAAAACTCATTCCTGGTGGAACTTCATAGCAAAGTACAAAGTTCGTTTTGGATGGACAAAGTTAGTTGAAATAGACAGTTTTTGCATAAAAACTCATTCCTGGTGGAACTTCATAGCAAAGTACAAAGTTCGTTTTGGATGGATCAATTTAGTTGAAATAGACAGTTTTTGCATGAAAACTCATTCCTGGTGGAACTTCATAGCAAAGTACAAAGTTCGTTTTGGATGGACAAAGTTAGTTGAAATAGACAGCTTTTGCATAAAAACTCATTCCTGGTGGAACTTCATAGCAAAGTACAAAGTTCGTTTTGGATGGATCAATTTAGTTGAAATAGACAGCTTTTGCATAAAAACTCATTCCTGGTGGAACTTCATAACAAAGTACAAAGTTCGTTTTGGATGGATCAATTTAGTTGAAATAGACAGTTTTTGCATGAAAACTCATTCCTGGTGGAACTTCATAGCAAAGTACAAAGTTCGTTTTGGATGGATCAATTTAGTTGAAATAGACAGTTTTTGCATGAAAACTCATTCCTGGTGGAACTTCATAGCAAAGTACAAAGTTCGTTTTGGATGGACAAAGTTAGTTGAAATAGACAGTTCTTGCATGAAAACTCATTCCTGGTGGAACTTCATAGCAAAGTACAAAGTTCGTTTTAGATGGACGAATTAAGTTGAAATAGACAGTTTTTGCATAAAAACTCATTCCTGGTGGAACTTCATAGCAAAGTACAAAGTTCGTTTTGGATGGATCAATTTAGTTGAAATAGACAGTTTTTGCATGAAAACTCATTCCTGGTGGAACTTCATAGCAAAGTACAAAGTTCGTTTTGGATGGACAAAGTTAGTTGAAATAGACAGCTTTTGCATAAAAACTCATTCCTGGTGGAACTTCATAGCAAAGTACAAAGTTCGTTTTGGATGGATCAATTTAGTTGAAATAGACAGCTTTTGCATAAAAACTCATTCCTGGTGGAACTTCATAACAAAGTACAAAGTTCGTTTTGGATGGACAAAGTTAGTTGAAATAGACAGTTTTTGCATGACAACTCATTCCTGGTGGAACTTCATAGCAAAGTACAAAGTTCGTTTTGGATGGACAAAGTTAGTTGAAATAGACAGTTTTTGCATAAAAACTCATTCCTGGTGGAACTTCATAGCAAAGTACAAAGTTCGTTTTGGATGGACAAAGTTAGTTGAAATAGACAGTTTTTGCATAAAAACTCATTCCTGGTGGAACTTCATAGCAAAGTACAAAGTTCGTTTTGGATGGATCAATTTAGTTGAAATAGACAGTTCTTGCATGAAAACTCATTCCTGGTAGAACTTCATAGCAAAGTACAAAGTTCGTTTTAGATGGACAAAGTTAGTTGAAATAGACAGTTTTTGCATGAAAACTCATTCCTGGTGGAACTTCATAGCAAAGTACAAAGTTCGTTTTGGATGGACAAAGTTAGTTGAAATAGACAGTTTTTGCATAAAAACTCATTCCTGGTGGAACTTCATAGCAAAGTACAAAGTTCGTTTTGGATGGATCAATTTAGTTGAAATAGACAGTTTTTGCATGAAAACTCATTCCTGGTGGAACTTCATAGCAAAGTACAAAGTTCGTTTTGGATGGACAAAGTTAGTTGAAATAGACAGCTTTTGCATAAAAACTCATTCCTGGTGGAACTTCATAGCAAAGTACAAAGTTCGTTTTGGATGGATCAATTTAGTTGAAATAGACAGCTTTTGCATAAAAACTCATTCCTGGTGGAACTTCATAACAAAGTACAAAGTTCGTTTTGGATGGATCAATTAAGTTGAAATAGACAGTTTTTGCATGAAAACTCATTCCTGGTGGAACTTCATAGCAAAGTACAAAGTTCGTTTTGGATGGATCAATTTAGTTGAAATAGACAGTTTTTGCATGAAAACTCATTCCTGGTGGAACTTCATAGCAAAGTACAAAGTTCGTTTTGGATGGACAAAGTTAGTTGAAATAGACAGTTTTTGCATGAAAACTCATTCCTGGTGGAACTTCATAGCAAAGTACAAAGTTCGTTTTAGATGGACGAATTAAGTTGAAATAGACAGTTTTTGCATAAAAACTCATTCCTGGTGGAACTTCATAGCAAAGTACAAAGTTCGTTTTGGATGGATCAATTTAGTTGAAATAGACAGTTTTTGCATGAAAACTCATTCCTGGTGGAACTTCATAGCAAAGTACAAAGTTCGTTTTGGATGGATCAATTTAGTTGAAATAGACAGTTTTTGCATGAAAACTCATTCCTGGTGGAACTTCATAGCAAAGTACAAAGTTCGTTTTGGATGGACGAATTAAGTTGAAATAGACAGTTTTTGTATGAAAACTCATTCCTGGTGGAACTTCATAGCAAAGTACAAAGTTCGAATCAGATGGACGAATTAAGTTGAAATAGACAGTTTTTGCATGAAAACTCATTCCTGGTGGAACTTCATAGCAAAGTACAAAGTTCGTTTTAGATGGACGAATTAAGTTGAAATAGACAGTTTTTGCATGAAAACTCATTCCTGGTGGAACTTCATAGCAAAGTACAAAGTTCGTTTTGGATGGACAAAGTTAGTTGAAATAGACAGTTTTTGCATGAAAACTCATTCCTGGTGGAACTTCATAGCAAAGTACAAAGTTCGTTTTAGATGGACGAATTAAGTTGAAATAGACAGTTTTTGCATAAAAACTCATTCCTGGTGGAACTTCATAGCAAAGTACAAAGTTCGTTTTGGATGGATCAATTTAGTTGAAATAGACAGTTTTTGCATGAAAACTCATTCCTGGTGGAACTTCATAGCAAAGTACAAAGTTCGTTTTGGATGGATCAATTTAGTTGAAATAGACAGTTTTTGCATGAAAACTCATTCCTGGTGGAACTTCATAGCAAAGTACAAAGTTCGTTTTGGATGGACGAATTAAGTTGAAATAGACAGTTTTTGTATGAAAACTCATTCCTGGTGGAACTTCATAGCAAAGTACAAAGTTCGAATCAGATGGACGAATTAAGTTGAAATAGACAGTTTTTGCATGAAAACTCATTCCTGGTGGAACTTCATAGCAAAGTACAAAGTTCGTTTTGGATGGATCAATTTAGTTGAAATAGACAGTTTTTGCATGAAAACTCATTCCTGGTGGAACTTCATAGCAAAGTACAAAGTTCGTTTTGGATGGATCAATTTAGTTGAAATAGACAGTTTTTGCATGAAAACTCATTCGTGGTGGAACTTCATAGCAAAGTACAAAGTTCGTTTTGGATGGATCAATTTAGTTGAAATAGACAGTTTTTGCATGAAAACTCATTCCTGGTGGAACTTCATAGCAAAGTACAAAGTTCGTTTTGGATGGACAAAGTTAGTTGAAATAGACAGTTTTTGCATGAAAACTCATTCCTGGTGGAACTTCATAGCAAAGTACAAAGTTCGTTTTGGATGGACGAATTAAGTTGAAATAGACAGTTCTTGCATGAAAACTCATTCCTGGTAGAACTTCATAGCAAAGTACAAAGTTCGTATCGGATGGACGAATTAAGTTGAAATAGACAGTTTTTGCATGAAAACTCATTCCTGGTGGAACTTCATAGCAAAGTACAAAGTTCGTTTTGGATGGATCAATTTAGTTGAAATAGACAGTTCTTGCATGAAAACTCATTCCTGGTAGAACTTCATAGCAAAGTACAAAGTTCGTATCGGATGGACGAATTAAGTTGAAATAGACAGTTTTTGCATGAAAACTCATTCCTGGTGGAACTTCATAGCAAAGAACAAAGTTCGTTTTGGATGGAACAATTTAGTTGAAATAGACAGTTTTTGCATGAAAACTCATTCCTGGTGGAACTTCATAGCAAAGTACAAAGTTCGTTTTGGATGGATCAATTTAGTTAAAATAGACAGTTTTTGCATGAAAACTCATTCCTGGTGGAACTTCATAGCAAAGTACAAAGTTCGTTTTGGATGGACAAAGTTAGTTGAAATAGACAGTTTTTGCATGAAAACTCATTCCTGGTGGAACTTCATAGCAAAGTACAAAGTTCGTTTTGGATGGACAAAGTTAGTTGAAATAGACAGTTCTTGCATGAAAACTCATTCCTGGTAGAACTTCATAGCAAAGTACAAAGTTCGTTTTGGATGGATCAATTTAGTTGAAATAGACAGTTTTTGCATGAAAACTCATTCCTGGTGGAACTTCATAGCAAAGTACAAAGTTCGTTTTGGATGGATCAATTTAGTTGAAATAGACAGTTTTTGCATGAAAACTCATTCCTGGTGGAACTTCATAGCAAAGAACAAAGTTCGTATCGGATGCACCAATTTAGTTGAAATAGACAGTTTTTGCATGAAAACTCATTCCTGGTGGAACTTCATAGCAAAGTACAAAGTTCGTATCGGATGCACCAATTTAGTTGAAATAGAAAGTTCTTGCATGAAAACTCATTCCTGGTGGAACTTTATAGCAAAGTACAAAGTTCGTTTTGGATGGATCAATTTAGTTAAAATAGACAGTTTTTGCATGAAAACTCATTCCTGGTGGAACTTCATAGCAAAGTACAAAGTTCGTTTTGGATGGACAAAGTTAGTTGAAATAGACAGTTTTTGCATAAAAACTCATTCCTGGTGGAACTTCATAGCAAAGTACAAAGTTCGTTTTGGATGGATCAATTTAGTTGAAATAGACAGTTTTTGCATGAAAACTCATTCCTGGTGGAACTTCATAGCAAAGTACAAAGTTCGTTTTGGATGGACAAAGTTAGTTGAAATAGACAGCTTTTGCATAAAAACTCATTCCTGGTGGAACTTCATAGCAAAGTACAAAGTTCGTTTTGGATGGATCAATTTAGTTGAAATAGACAGCTTTTGCATAAAAACTCATTCCTGGTGGAACTTCATAACAAAGTACAAAGTTCGTTTTGGATGGATCAATTTAGTTGAAATAGACAGTTTTTGCATGAAAACTCATTCCTGGTGGAACTTCATAGCAAAGTACAAAGTTCGTTTTGGATGGATCAATTTAGTTGAAATAGACAGTTTTTGCATGAAAACTCATTCCTGGTGGAACTTCATAGCAAAGTACAAAGTTCGTTTTGGATGGACAAAGTTAGTTGAAATAGACAGTTTTTGCATGAAAACTCATTCCTGGTGGAACTTCATAGCAAAGTACAAAGTTCGTTTTAGATGGACGAATTAAGTTGAAATAGACAGTTTTTGCATAAAAACTCATTCCTGGTGGAACTTCATAGCAAAGTACAAAGTTCGTTTTGGATGGATCAATTTAGTTGAAATAGACAGTTTTTGCATGAAAACTCATTCCTGGTGGAACTTCATAGCAAAGTACAAAGTTCGTTTTGGATGGACAAAGTTAGTTGAAATAGACAGCTTTTGCATAAAAACTCATTCCTGGTGGAACTTCATAGCAAAGTACAAAGTTCGTTTTGGATGGATCAATTTAGTTGAAATAGACAGCTTTTGCATAAAAACTCATTCCTGGTGGAACTTCATAACAAAGTACAAAGTTCGTTTTGGATGGACAAAGTTAGTTGAAATAGACAGTTTTTGCATGACAACTCATTCCTGGTGGAACTTCATAGCAAAGTACAAAGTTCGTTTTGGATGGACAAAGTTAGTTGAAATAGACAGTTTTTGCATAAAAACTCATTCCTGGTGGAACTTCATAGCAAAGTACAAAGTTCGTTTTGGATGGACAAAGTTAGTTGAAATAGACAGTTTTTGCATAAAAACTCATTCCTGGTGGAACTTCATAGCAAAGTACAAAGTTCGTTTTGGATGGATCAATTTAGTTGAAATAGACAGTTCTTGCATGAAAACTCATTCCTGGTAGAACTTCATAGCAAAGTACAAAGTTCGTTTTAGATGGACAAAGTTAGTTGAAATAGACAGTTTTTGCATGAAAACTCATTCCTGGTGGAACTTCATAGCAAAGTACAAAGTTCGTTTTGGATGGACAAAGTTAGTTGAAATAGACAGTTTTTGCATAAAAACTCATTCCTGGTGGAACTTCATAGCAAAGTACAAAGTTCGTTTTGGATGGATCAATTTAGTTGAAATAGACAGTTTTTGCATGAAAACTCATTCCTGGTGGAACTTCATAGCAAAGTACAAAGTTCGTTTTGGATGGACAAAGTTAGTTGAAATAGACAGCTTTTGCATAAAAACTCATTCCTGGTGGAACTTCATAGCAAAGTACAAAGTTCGTTTTGGATGGATCAATTTAGTTGAAATAGACAGCTTTTGCATAAAAACTCATTCCTGGTGGAACTTCATAACAAAGTACAAAGTTCGTTTTGGATGGATCAATTAAGTTGAAATAGACAGTTTTTGCATGAAAACTCATTCCTGGTGGAACTTCATAGCAAAGTACAAAGTTCGTTTTGGATGGATCAATTTAGTTGAAATAGACAGTTTTTGCATGAAAACTCATTCCTGGTGGAACTTCATAGCAAAGTACAAAGTTCGTTTTGGATGGACAAAGTTAGTTGAAATAGACAGTTTTTGCATGAAAACTCATTCCTGGTGGAACTTCATAGCAAAGTACAAAGTTCGTTTTAGATGGACGAATTAAGTTGAAATAGACAGTTTTTGCATAAAAACTCATTCCTGGTGGAACTTCATAGCAAAGTACAAAGTTCGTTTTGGATGGATCAATTTAGTTGAAATAGACAGTTTTTGCATGAAAACTCATTCCTGGTGGAACTTCATAGCAAAGTACAAAGTTCGTTTTGGATGGATCAATTTAGTTGAAATAGACAGTTTTTGCATGAAAACTCATTCCTGGTGGAACTTCATAGCAAAGTACAAAGTTCGTTTTGGATGGACGAATTAAGTTGAAATAGACAGTTTTTGTATGAAAACTCATTCCTGGTGGAACTTCATAGCAAAGTACAAAGTTCGAATCAGATGGACGAATTAAGTTGAAATAGACAGTTTTTGCATGAAAACTCATTCCTGGTGGAACTTCATAGCAAAGTACAAAGTTCGTTTTAGATGGACGAATTAAGTTGAAATAGACAGTTTTTGCATGAAAACTCATTCCTGGTGGAACTTCATAGCAAAGTACAAAGTTCGTTTTGGATGGACAAAGTTAGTTGAAATAGACAGTTTTTGCATGAAAACTCATTCCTGGTGGAACTTCATAGCAAAGTACAAAGTTCGTTTTAGATGGACGAATTAAGTTGAAATAGACAGTTTTTGCATAAAAACTCATTCCTGGTGGAACTTCATAGCAAAGTACAAAGTTCGTTTTGGATGGATCAATTTAGTTGAAATAGACAGTTTTTGCATGAAAACTCATTCCTGGTGGAACTTCATAGCAAAGTACAAAGTTCGTTTTGGATGGATCAATTTAGTTGAAATAGACAGTTTTTGCATGAAAACTCATTCCTGGTGGAACTTCATAGCAAAGTACAAAGTTCGTTTTGGATGGACGAATTAAGTTGAAATAGACAGTTTTTGTATGAAAACTCATTCCTGGTGGAACTTCATAGCAAAGTACAAAGTTCGAATCAGATGGACGAATTAAGTTGAAATAGACAGTTTTTGCATGAAAACTCATTCCTGGTGGAACTTCATAGCAAAGTACAAAGTTCGTTTTGGATGGACAAAGTTAGTTTAAATAGACAGTTTTTGCATGAAAACTCATTCCTGGTGGAACTTCATAGCAAAGTAAAAAGTTCGTTTTGGATGGACAAAGTTAGTTGAAATAGACAGTTTTTGCATGAAAACTCATTCCTGGTGGAAATTCATAGCAAAGTACAAAGTTTGTTTTGGATGGACGAATTAAGTTGAAATAGACAGTTTTTGTATGTGAACTCATTCCTGGTGGAACTTCATAGTAAAGTACAAAGTTCGTTTTGGATGGACAAAGTTAGTTGAAATAGACAGTTTTTGCATGAAAACTCCTTCCAGGTGGAACTTCATAGCAAAGTACAAAGTTCGTTTTGGATGGATCAATTTAGTTGAAATAGACAGTTTTTGCATAAAAACTCATTCCTGGTGGAACTTCATAGCAAAGTACAAAGTTCGTTTTGGATGGATCAATTTAGTTGAAATAGACAGTTTTTGCATGAAAACTCATTCCAGGTGGAACTTCATAGCAAAGTACAAAGTTCGTTTTGGATGGATCAATTAAGTTGAAATAGACAGTTTTTGTATGAAAACTCATTCCTGGTGGAACTTCATAGCAAAGTACAAAGTTCGTTTTGGATGGATCAATTTAGTTGAAATAGACAGTTTTTGCATGAAAACTCATTCCTGGTGGAACTTCATAGCAAAGTACAAAGTTCGTTTTGGATGGACAAAGTTAGTTGAAATAGACAGTTTTTGCATGAAAACTCATTCCAGGTGGAACTTCATAGCAAAGTACAAAGTTTGTTTTGGATGGACGAATTAAGTTGAAATAGACAGTTTTTGTATGTGAACTCATTCCTGGTGGAACTTCATAGTAAAGTACAAAGTTCGTTTTGGATGGACAAAGTTAGTTGAAATAGACAGTTTTTGCATGAAAACTCCTTCCAGGTAGAACTTCATAGCAAAGTGCAAAGTTCGTTTTGGATGGATCAATTTAGTTGAAATAGACAGTTTTTGCATAAAAACTCATTCCTGGTGGAACTTCATAGCAAAGTACAAAGTTCGTTTTGGATGGATCAATTTAGTTGAAATAGACAGTTTTTGCATGAAAACTCATTCCAGGTGGAACTTCATAGCAAAGTACAAAGTTCGTTTTGGATGGATCAATTAAGTTGAAATAGACAGTTTTTGTATGAAAACTCATTCCTGGTGGAACTTCATAGCAAAGTACAAAGTTCGTTTTGGATGGATCAATTTAGTTGAAATAGACAGTTTTTGTATGTGAACTCATTCCTGGTGGAACTTCATAGTAAAGTACAAAGTTCGTTTTGGATGGACAAAGTTAGTTGAAATAGACAGTTTTTGCATGAAAACTCCTTCCAGGTGGAACTTCATAGCAAAGTACAAAGTTCGTTTTGGATGGATCAATTTAGTTGAAATAGACAGTTTTTGCATAAAAACTCATTCCTGGTGGAACTTCATAGCAAAGTACAAAGTTCGTTTTGGATGGATCAATTTAGTTGAAATAGACAGTTTTTGCATGAAAACTCATTCCAGGTGGAACTTCATAGCAAAGTACAAAGTTCGTTTTGGATGGATCAATTAAGTTGAAATAGACAGTTTTTGTATGAAAACTCATTCCTGGTGGAACTTCATAGCAAAGTACAAAGTTCGTTTTGGATGGATCAATTTAGTTGAAATAGACAGTTTTTGCATGAAAACTCATTCCAGGTGGAACTTCATAGCAAAGTACAAAGTTCGTTTTGGATAAATCAATTAAGTTGAAATAGACAGTTTTTGTATGAAAACTCATTCCTGGTGGAACTTCATATCAAAGTACAAAGTTCGTTATGGATGGATCAATTTAGTTGAAATAGACAGTTTTTGCATGAAAACTCATTCCTGGTGGAACTTCATAGCAAAGTACAAAGTTCGTTTTGGATGGATCAATTTAGTTGAAATAGACAGTTTTTGCATGAAAACTCCTTCCAGGTGGAACTTCATAGCAAAGTACAAAGTTCGTTTTGGATGGATCAATTAAGTTGAAATAGACAGTTTTTGTATGAAAACTCATTCCTGGTGGAACTTCATAGCAAAGTACAAAGTTCGTTTTGGATGGATCAATTTAGTTGAAATAGACAGTTTTTGCATGAAAACTCATTCCAGGTGGAACTTCATAGCAAAGTACAAAGTTCGTTTTGGATGGATCAATTAAGTTGAAATAGACAGTTTTTGTATGAAAACTCATTCCTGGTGGAACTTCATAGCAAAGTACAAAGTTCGTTTTGGATGGATCAATTTAGTTGAAATAGACAGTTTTTGCATGAAAACTCATTCCTGGTGGAACTTCATAGCAAAGTACAAAGTTCGTTTTGGATGGATCAATTTAGTTGAAATAGACAGTTTTTGCATGAAAACTCATTCCTGGTGGAACTTCATAGCAAAGTACAAAGTTCGTTTTGGATGGATCAATTAAGTTGAAATAGACAGTTTTTGCATGAAAACTCATTCCTGGTGGAACTTCATAGCAAAGTAAAAAGTTCGTTTTGGATGGATCAATTTAGTTGAAATAGACAGTTTTTGCATGAAAACTCATTCCTGGTGGAACTTCATAGCAAAGTACAAAGTTCGTTTTGGATGGACGAATTAAGTTGAAATAGACAGTTTTTGCATGAAAACTCATTCCTGGTGGAACTTCATAGCAAAGTACAAACTTCGAATCGGATGGACAAAGTTAGTTGAAATAGACAGTTTTTGCATGAAAACTCATTCCTGGTGGAACTTCATAGCAAAGTACAAAGTTCGTTTTGGATGGACAAAGTTAGTTGAAATAGACAGTTTTTGCATGAAAACTCATTCCTGGTGGAACTTCATAGCAAAGTACAAAGTTCGTTTTGGATGGACGAATTAAGTTGAAATAGACAGTTTTTGTATGAAAACTCATTCCTGGTGGAACTTCATAGCAAAGTACAAAGTTTGAATCAGATGGACGAATTAAGTTGAAATAGACAGTTTTTGCATGAAAACTCATTCCTGGTGGAACTTCATAGCAAAGTACAAAGTTCGTTTTGGATGGACAAAGTTAGTTGAAATAGACAGTTTTTGCATGAAAACTCATTCCTGGTGGAACTTCATAGCAAAGTAAAAAGTTCGTTTTGGATGGATCAATTTAGTTGAAATAGACAGTTTTTGCATGAAAACTCATTCCTGGTGGAACTTCATAGCAAAGTACAAAGTTCGTTTTGGATGGACAAAGTTAGTTGAAATAGACAGTTTTTGCATAAAAACTCATTCCTGGTGGAACTTCATAGCAAAGTACAAAGTTCGTTTTGGATGGATCAATTTAGTTGAAATAGACAGTTTTTGTATGAAAACTCATTCCTGGTGGAACTTCATAGCAAAGTACAAAGTTCGTTTTGGATGGACGAATTAAGTTGAAATAGACAGTTTTTGTATGAAAACTCATTCCTGGTGGAACTTCATAGCAAAGTACAAAGTTCGAATCAGATGGACGAATTAAGTTGAAATAGACAGTTTTTGCATGAAAACTCATTCCTGGTGGAACTTCATAGCAAAGTACAAAGTTCGTTTTGGATGGACAAAGTTAGTTGAAATAGACAGTTTTTGCATGAAAACTCATTCCTGGTGGAACTTCATAGCAAAGTAAAAAGTTCGTTTTGGATGGATCAATTTAGTTGAAATAGACAGTTTTTGCATGAAAACTCATTCCTGGTGGAACTTCATAGCAAAGTACAAAGTTCGTTTTGGATGGACAAAGTTAGTTGAAATAGACAGTTTTTGCATAAAAACTCATTCCTGGTGGAACTTCATAGCAAAGTACAAAGTTCGTTTTGGATGGATCAATTTAGTTGAAATAGACAGTTTTTGTATGAAAACTCATTCCTGGTGGAACTTCATAGCAAAGTACAAAGTTCGTTTTGGATGGACGAATTAAGTTGAAATAGACAGTTTTTGTATGAAAACTCATTCCTGGTGGAACTTCATAGCAAAGTACAAAGTTCGAATCAGATGGACGAATTAAGTTGAAATAGACAGTTTTTGTATGAAAACTCATTCCTGGTGGAACTTCATAGCAAAGTACAAAGTTTGAATCAGATGGACGAATTAAGTTGAAATAGACAGTTTTTGCATGAAAACTCATTCCTGGTGGAACTTCATAGCAAAGTACAAAGTTCGTTTTGGATGGACAAAGTTAGTTGAAATAGACAGTTTTTGCATGAAAACTCATTCCTGGTGGAACTTCATAGCAAAGTAAAAAGTTCGTTTTGGATGGATCAATTTAGTTGAAATAGACAGTTTTTGCATGAAAACTCATTCCTGGTGGAACTTCATAGCAAAGTACAAAGTTCGTTTTGGATGGACAAAGTAAGTTGAAATAGACAGTTTTTGCAAGAAAACTCATTCCTGGTGGAACTTCATAGCAAAGTACAAAGTTCGTTTTGGATGGAATTAGTTGAAATAGACAGTTTTTGCATGAAAACTCATTCCTGGTGGAACTTCATAGCAAAGTACAAAGTTCGTTTTAGATGGACAAAGTTAGTTGAAATAGACAGTTTTTGCATGAAAACTCATTCCTGGTGGAACTTCATAGCAAAGTACAAAGTTCGTTTTGGATGGACAAAGTTAGTTGAAATAGACAGTTTTTGCATGAAAACTCATTCCTGGTGGAACTTCATAGCAAAGTACAAAGTTCGTTTTGGATGGACAAAGTTAGTTGAAATAGACAGTTTTTGCATAAAAACTCATTCCTGGTGGAACTTCATAGCAAAGTACAAAGTTCGTTTTGGATGGATCAATTTAGTTGAAATAGACAGTTTTTGCATGAAAACTCATTCCTGGTGGAACTTCATAGCAAAGTACAAAGTTCGTTTTGGATGGATCAATTTAGTTGAAATAGACAGTTTTTGCATGAAAACTCATTCCTGGTGGAACTTCATAGCAAAGTACAAAGTTCGTTTTGGATGGACGAATTAAGTTGAAATAGACAGTTTTTGTATGAAAACTCATTCCTGGTGGAACTTCATAGCAAAGTACAAAGTTCGAATCAGATGGACGAATTAAGTTGAAATAGACAGTTTTTGCATGAAAACTCATTCCTGGTGGAACTTCATAGCAAAGTACAAAGTTCGTTTTAGATGGACGAATTAAGTTGAAATAGACAGTTTTTGCATGAAAACTCATTCCTGGTGGAACTTCATAGCAAAGTACAAAGTTCGTTTTGGATGGACAAAGTTAGTTGAAATAGACAGTTTTTGCATGAAAACTCATTCCTGGTGGAACTTCATAGCAAAGTACAAAGTTCGTTTTAGATGGACGAATTAAGTTGAAATAGACAGTTTTTGCATAAAAACTCATTCCTGGTGGAACTTCATAGCAAAGTACAAAGTTCGTTTTGGATGGATCAATTTAGTTGAAATAGACAGTTTTTGCATGAAAACTCATTCCTGGTGGAACTTCATAGCAAAGTACAAAGTTCGTTTTGGATGGATCAATTTAGTTGAAATAGACAGTTTTTGCATGAAAACTCATTCCTGGTGGAACTTCATAGCAAAGTACAAAGTTCGTTTTGGATGGACAAAGTTAGTTGAAATAGACAGTTTTTGTATGAAAACTCATTCCTGGTGGAACTTCATAGCAAAGTACAAAGTTCGAATCAGATGGACGAATTAAGTTGAAATAGACAGTTTTTGCATGAAAACTCATTCCTGGTGGAACTTCATAGCAAAGTACAAAGTTCGTTTTGGATGGACAAAGTTAGTTTAAATAGACAGTTTTTGCATGAAAACTCATTCCTGGTGGAACTTCATAGCAAAGTAAAAAGTTCGTTTTGGATGGACAAAGTTAGTTGAAATAGACAGTTTTTGCATGAAAACTCATTCCTGGTGGAAATTCATAGCAAAGTACAAAGTTTGTTTTGGATGGACGAATTAAGTTGAAATAGACAGTTTTTGTATGTGAACTCATTCCTGGTGGAACTTCATAGTAAAGTACAAAGTTCGTTTTGGATGGACAAAGTTAGTTGAAATAGACAGTTTTTGCATGAAAACTCCTTCCAGGTGGAACTTCATAGCAAAGTACAAAGTTCGTTTTTTATGGATCAATTTAGTTGAAATAGACAGTTTTTGCATAAAAACTCATTCCTGGTGGAACTTCATAGCAAAGTACAAAGTTCGTTTTGGATGGATCAATTAAGTTGAAATAGACAGTTTTTGTATGAAAACTCATTCCTGGTGGAACTTCATAGCAAAGTACAAAGTTCGTTTTGGATGGATCAATTTAGTTGAAATAGACAGTTTTTGCATGAAAACTCATTCCAGGTGGAACTTCATAGCAAAGTACAAAGTTCGTTTTGGATGGATCAATTAAGTTGAAATAGACAGTTTTTGTATGAAAACTCATTCCTGGTGGAACTTCATAGCAAAGTACAAAGTTCGTTTTGGATGGATCAATTTAGTTGAAATAGACAGTTTTTGCATGAAAACTCATTCCTGGTGGAACTTCATAGCAAAGTACAAAGTTCGTTTTGGATGGACAAAGTTAGTTGAAATAGACAGTTTTTGCATGAAAACTCATTCCAGGTGGAACTTCATAGCAAAGTACAAAGTTTGTTTTGGATGGACGAATTAAGTTGAAATAGACAGTTTTTGTATGTGAACTCATTCCTGGTGGAACTTCATAGTAAAGTACAAAGTTCGTTTTGGATGGACAAAGTTAGTTGAAATAGACAGTTTTTGCATGAAAACTCCTTCCAGGTAGAACTTCATAGCAAAGTGCAAAGTTCGTTTTGGATGGATCAATTTAGTTGAAATAGACAGTTTTTGCATAAAAACTCATTCCTGGTGGAACTTCATAGCAAAGTACAAAAATCGTTTTGGATGGATCAATTTAGTTGAAATAGACAGTTTTTGCATGAAAACTCATTCCAGGTGGAACTTCATAGCAAAGTACAAAGTTCGTTTTGGATGGATCAATTAAGTTGAAATAGACAGTTTTTGTATGAAAACTCATTCCTGGTGGAACTTCATAGCAAAGTACAAAGTTCGTTTTGGATGGATCAATTTAGTTGAAATAGACAGTTTTTGTATGTGAACTCATTCCTGGTGGAACTTCATAGTAAAGTACAAAGTTCGTTTTGGATGGACAAAGTTAGTTGAAATAGACAGTTTTTGCATGAAAACTCCTTCCAGGTGGAACTTCATAGCAAAGTACAAAGTTCGTTTTGGATGGATCAATTTAGTTGAAATAGACAGTTTTTGCATAAAAACTCATTCCTGGTGGAACTTCATAGCAAAGTACAAAGTTCGTTTTGGATGGATCAATTTAGTTGAAATAGACAGTTTTTGCATGAAAACTCATTCCAGGTGGAACTTCATAGCAAAGTACAAAGTTCGTTTTGGATGGATCAATTAAGTTGAAATAGACAGTTTTTGTATGAAAACTCATTCCTGGTGGAACTTCATAGCAAAGTACAAAGTTCGTTTTGGATGGATCAATTTAGTTGAAATAGACAGTTTTTGCATGAAAACTCATTCCAGGTGGAACTTCATAGCAAAGTACAAAGTTCGTTTTGGATAAATCAATTAAGTTGAAATAGACAGTTTTTGTATGAAAACTCATTCCTGGTGGAACTTCATAGCAAAGTACAAAGTTCGTTATGGATGGATCAATTTAGTTGAAATAGACAGTTTTTGCATGAAAACTCATTCCTGGTGGAACTTCATAGCAAAGTACAAAGTTCGTTTTGGATGGATCAATTTAGTTGAAATAGACAGTTTTTGCATGAAAACTCCTTCCAGGTGGAACTTCATAGCAAAGTACAAAGTTCGTTTTGGATGGATCAATTAAGTTGAAATAGACAGTTTTTGTATGAAAACTCATTCCTGGTGGAACTTCATAGCAAAGTACAAAGTTCGTTTTGGATGGATCAATTTAGTTGAAATAGACAGTTTTTGCATGAAAACTCATTCCAGGTGGAACTTCATAGCAAAGTACAAAGTTCGTTTTGGATGGATCAATTAAGTTGAAATAGACAGTTTTTGTATGAAAACTCATTCCTGGTGGAACTTCATAGCAAAGTACAAAGTTCGTTTTGGATGGATCAATTTAGTTGAAATAGACAGTTTTTGCATGAAAACTCATTCCTGGTGGAACTTCATAGCAAAGTACAAAGTTCGTTTTGGATGGATCAATTTAGTTGAAATAGACAGTTTTTGCATGAAAACTCATTCCTGGTGGAACTTCATAGCAAAGTACAAAGTTCGTTTTGGATGGATCAATTAAGTTGAAATAGACAGTTTTTGTATGAAAACTCATTCCTGGTGGAACTTCATAGCAAAGTACAAAGTTCGTTTTGGATGGATCAATTAAGTTGAAATAGACAGTTTTTGCATGAAAACTCATTCCTGGTGGAACTTCATAGCAAAGTAAAAAGTTCGTTTTGGATGGACAAAGTTAGTTGAAATAGACAGTTTTTGCATGAAAACTCATTCCTGGTGGAACTTCATAGCAAAGTACAAAGTTCGTTTTGGATGGACGAATTAAGTTGAAATAGACAGTTTTTGCATGAAAACTCATTCCTGGTGGAACTTCATAGCAAAGTACAAACTTCGAATCGGATGGACAAAGTTAGTTGAAATAGACAGTTTTTGCATGAAAACTCATTCCTGGTGGAACTTCATAGCAAAGTACAAAGTTCGTTTTGGATGGACAAAGTTAGTTGAAATAGACAGTTTTTGCATGAAAACTCATTCCTGGTGGAACTTCATAGCAAAGTACAAAGTTCGTTTTGGATGGACGAATTAAGTTGAAATAGACAGTTTTTGTATGAAAACTCATTCCTGGTGGAACTTCATAGCAAAGTACAAAGTTTGAATCAGATGGACGAATTAAGTTGAAATAGACAGTTTTTGCATGAAAACTCATTCCTGGTGGAACTTCATAGCAAAGTACAAAGTTCGTTTTGGATGGACAAAGTTAGTTGAAATAGACAGTTTTTGCATGAAAACTCATTCCTGGTGGAACTTCATAGCAAAGTAAAAAGTTCGTTTTGGATGGATCAATTTAGTTGAAATAGACAGTTTTTGCATGAAAACTCATTCCTGGTGGAACTTCATAGCAAAGTACAAAGTTCGTTTTGGATGGACAAAGTTAGTTGAAATAGACAGTTTTTGCATAAAAACTCATTCCTGGTGGAACTTCATAGCAAAGTACAAAGTTCGTTTTGGATGGATCAATTTAGTTGAAATAGACAGTTTTTGTATGAAAACTCATTCCTGGTGGAACTTCATAGCAAAGTACAAAGTTCGTTTTGGATGGACGAATTAAGTTGAAATAGACAGTTTTTGTATGAAAACTCATTCCTGGTGGAACTTCATAGCAAAGTACAAAGTTCGAATCAGATGGACGAATTAAGTTGAAATAGACAGTTTTTGCATGAAAACTCATTCCTGGTGGAACTTCATAGCAAAGTACAAAGTTCGTTTTGGATGGACAAAGTTAGTTGAAATAGACAGTTTTTGCATGAAAACTCATTCCTGGTGGAACTTCATAGCAAAGTAAAAAGTTCGTTTTGGATGGATCAATTTAGTTGAAATAGACAGTTTTTGCATGAAAACTCATTCCTGGTGGAACTTCATAGCAAAGTACAAAGTTCGTTTTGGATGGACAAAGTTAGTTGAAATAGACAGTTTTTGCATAAAAACTCATTCCTGGTGGAACTTCATAGCAAAGTACAAAGTTCGTTTTGGATGGATCAATTTAGTTGAAATAGACAGTTTTTGTATGAAAACTCATTCCTGGTGGAACTTCATAGCAAAGTACAAAGTTCGTTTTGGATGGACGAATTAAGTTGAAATAGACAGTTTTTGTATGAAAACTCATTCCTGGTGGAACTTCATAGCAAAGTACAAAGTTCGAATCAGATGGACGAATTAAGTTGAAATAGACAGTTTTTGTATGAAAACTCATTCCTGGTGGAACTTCATAGCAAAGTACAAAGTTTGAATCAGATGGACGAATTAAGTTGAAATAGACAGTTTTTGCATGAAAACTCATTCCTGGTGGAACTTCATAGCAAAGTACAAAGTTCGTTTTGGATGGACAAAGTTAGTTGAAATAGACAGTTTTTGCATGAAAACTCATTCCTGGTGGAACTTCATAGCAAAGTAAAAAGTTCGTTTTGGATGGATCAATTTAGTTGAAATAGACAGTTTTTGCATGAAAACTCATTCCTGGTGGAACTTCATAGCAAAGTACAAAGTTCGTTTTGGATGGACAAAGTTAGTTGAAATAGACAGTTTTTGCATAAAAACTCATTCCTGGTGGAACTTCATAGCAAAGTACAAAGTTCGTTTTGGATGGATCAATTTAGTTGAAATAGACAGTTTTTGCATGAAAACTCATTCCTGGTGGAACTTCATAGCAAAGTACAAAGTTCGTTTTGGATGGACAAAGTTAGTTGAAATAGACAGTTTTTGCATGAAAACTCATTCCTGGTGGAACTTCATAGCAAAGTACAAAGTTCGTTTTGGATGGACGAATTAAGTTGAAATAGACAGTTTTTGTATGAAAACTCATTCCTGGTGGAACTTCATAGCAAAGTACAAAGTTCGTTTTGGATGGATCAATTTAGTTGAAATAGACAGTTTTTGCATGAAAACTCATTCCTGGTGGAACTTCATAGCAAAGTACAAAGTTCGTTTTGGATGGACAAAGTTAGTTGAAATAGACAGTTTTTGCATGAAAACTCATTCCTGGTGGAACTTCATAGCAAAGTACAAAGTTCGTTTTGGATGGACAAAGTTAGTTGAAATAGACAGTTTTTGCATGAAAACTCATTCCTGGTGGAACTTCATAGCAAAGTACAAAGTTCGTTTTGGATGGACGAATTAAGTTGAAATAGACAGTTTTTGTATGAAAACTCATTCCTGGTGGAACTTCATAGCAAAGTACAAAGTTCGTTTTGGATGGATCAATTTAGTTGAAATAGACAGTTTTTGTATGAAAACTCATTCCTGGTGGAACTTCATAGCAAAGTACAAAGTTCGAATCAGATGGACAAAGTTAGTTGAAATAGACAGTTTTTGCATGAAAACTCATTCCTGGTGGAACTTCATAGCAAAGTACAAAGTTCGTTTTGGATGGACAAAGTTAGTTGAAATAGACAGTTTTTGCATGAAAACTCATTCCTGGTGGAACTTCATAGCAAAGTACAAAGTTCGTTTTGGATGGATCAATTTAGTTGAAATAGACAGTTTTTGCATGAAAACTCATTCCTGGTGGAACTTCATAGCAAAGTACAAAGTTCGTTTTGGATGGACAAAGTTAGTTGAAATAGACAGTTTTTGCATGAAAACTCATTCCTGGTGGAACTTCATAGCAAAGTACAAAGTTCGTTTTGGATGGACAAAGTTAGTTGAAATAGACAGTTTTTGCATGAAAACTCATTCCTGGTGGAACTTCATAGCAAAGTACAAAGTTCGTTTTGGATGGACAAAGTTAGTTGAAATAGACAGTTTTTGCATGAAAACTCATTCCTGGTGGAAATTCATAGCAAAGTACAAAGTTTGTTTTGGATGGACGAATTAAGTTGAAATAGACAGTTTTTGCATGAAAACTCATTCCTGGTGGAACTTCATAGCAAAGTACAAAGTTCGTTTTGGATGGATCAATTAAGTTGAAATAGACAGTTTTTGTATGAAAACTCATTCCTGGTGGAACTTCATAGCAAAGTACAAAGTTCGTTTTGGATGGATCAATTTAGTTGAAATAGACAGTTTTTGCATGAAAACTCATTCCTGGTGGAACTTCATAGCAAAGTACAAAGTTCGTTTTGGATGGACGAATTAAGTTGAAATAGACAGTTTTTGTATGAAAACTCATTCCTGGTGGAACTTCATAGCAAAGTACAAAGTTCGAATCAGATGGACAAAGTTAGTTGAAATAGACAGTTTTTGCATGAAAACTCATTCCTGGTGGAACTTCATAGCAAAGTAAAAAGTTCGTTTTGGATGGATCAATTTAGTTGAAATAGACAGTTTTTGCATGAAAACTCATTCCTGGTGGAACTTCATAGCAAAGTACAAAGTTCGTTTTGGATGGACAAAGTTAGTTGAAATAGACAGTTTTTGCATGAAAACTCATTCCTGGTGGAACTTCATAGCAAAGTACAAAGTTCGTTTTGGATGGACAAAGTTAGTTGAAATAGACAGTTTTTGCATGAAAACTCATTCCTGGTGGAACTTCATAGCAAAGTACAAAGTTCGTTTTGGATGGACAAAGTTAGTTGAAATAGACAGTTTTTGCATAAAAACTCATTCCTGGTGGAACTTCATAGCAAAGTACAAAGTTCGTTTTGGATGGATCAATTTAGTTGAAATAGACAGTTTTTGCATGAAAACTCATTCCTGGTGGAACTTCATAGCAAAGTACAAAGTTCGTTTTGGATGGACAAAGTTAGTTGAAATAGACAGTTTTTGCATGAAAACTCATTCCTGGTGGAACTTCATAGCAAAGTACAAAGTTCGTTTTGGATGGATCAATTTAGTTGAAATAGACAGTTTTTGCATGAAAACTCATTCCTGGTGGAACTTCATAGCAAAGTACAAAGTTTGTTTTGGATGGATCAATTTAGTTGAAATAGACAGTTTTTGCATGAAAACTCATTCCTGGTGGAACTTCATAGCAAAGTAAAAAGTTCGTTTTGGATGGATCAATTTAGTTGAAATAGACAGTTTTTGCATGAAAACTCATTCCTGGTGGAACTTCATAGCAAAGTACAAAGTTTGTTTTGGATGGATCAATTTAGTTGAAATAGACAGTTTTTGCATGAAAACTCATTCCTGGTGGAACTTCATAGCAAAGTAAAAAGTTCGTTTTGGATGGATCAATTTAGTTGAAATAGACAGTTTTTGCATGAAAACTCATTCCTGGTGGAACTTCATAGCAAAGTACAAAGTTCGTTTTGGATGGACAAAGTTAGTTGAAATAGACAGTTTTTGCATGAAAACTCATTCCTGGTGGAACTTCATAGCAAAGTACAAAGTTTGTTTTGGATGGATCAATTTAGTTGAAATAGACAGTTTTTGCATGAAAACTCATTCCTGGTGGAACTTCATAGCAAAGTAAAAAGTTCGTTTTGGATGGATCAATTTAGTTGAAATAGACAGTTTTTGCATGAAAACTCATTCCTGGTGGAACTTCATAGCAAAGTACAAAGTTCGTTTTGGAAGGACAAAGTTAGTTGAAATAGACAGTTTTTGCATGAAAACTCATTCCTGGTGGAACTTCATAGCAAAGTACAAAGTTCGTTTTGGATGGACAAAGTTAGTTGAAATAGACAGTTTTTGCATGAAAACTCATTCCTGGTGGAACTTCATAGCAAAGTACAAAGTTCGTTTTGGATGGACAAAGTTAGTTGAAATAGACAGTTTTTGCATGAAAACTCATTCCTGGTGGAACTTCATAGCAAAGTAAAAAGTTCGTTTTGGATGGATCAATTTAGTTGAAATAGACAGTTTTTGTATGAAAACTCATTCCTGGTGGAACTTCATAGCAAAGTACAAAGTTCGTTTTGGATGGACAAAGTTAGTTGAAATAGACAGTTTTTGCATGAAAACTCATTCCTGGTGGAACTTCATAGCAAAGTACAAAGTTCGTTTTGGATGGATCAATTTAGTTGAAATAGACAGTTTTTGTATGAAAACTCATTCCTGGTGGAACTTCATAGCAAAGTACAAAGTTCGTTTTGGATGGACAAAGTTAGTTGAAATAGACAGTTTTTGCATGAAAACTCATTCCTGGTGGAACTTCATAGCAAAGTACAAAGTTCGTTTTGGATGGACAAAGTTAGTTGAAATAGACAGTTTTTGCATGAAAACTCATTCCTGGTGGAACTTCATAGCAAAGTACAAAGTTCGTTTTGGATGGACAAAGTTAGTTGAAATAGACAGTTTTTGCATGAAAACTCATTCCTGGTGGAAATTCATAGCAAAGTACAAAGTTTGTTTTGGATGGACGAATTAAGTTGAAATAGACAGTTTTTGCATGAAAACTCATTCCTGGTGGAACTTCATAGCAAAGTACAAAGTTCGTTTTGGATGGACAAAGTTAGTTGAAATAGACAGTTTTTGCATGAAAACTCATTCCTGGTGGAACTTCATAGCAAAGTAAAAAGTTCGTTTTGGATGGATCAATTTAGTTGAAATAGACAGTTTTTGCATGAAAACTCATTCCTGGTGGAACTTCATAGCAAAGTACAAAGTTCGTTTTGGATGGACAAAGTTAGTTGAAATAGACAGTTTTTGCATGAAAACTCATTCCTGGTGGAACTTCATAGCAAAGTACAAAGTTCGTTTTGGATGGACAAAGTTAGTTGAAATAGACAGTTTTTGCATGAAAACTCATTCCTGGTGGAACTTCATAGCAAAGTACAAAGTTCGTTTTGGATGGATCAATTTAGTTGAAATAGACAGTTTTTGCATGAAAACTCATTCCTGGTGGAACTTCATAGCAAAGTACAAAGTTCGTTTTGGATGGACAAAGTTAGTTGAAATAGACAGTTTTTGCATAAAAACTCATTCCTGGTGGAACTTCATAGCAAAGTACAAAGTTCGTTTTGGATGGACAAAGTTAGTTGAAATAGACAGTTTTTGCATGAAAACTCATTCCTGGTGGAACTTCATAGCAAAGTACAAAGTTCGTTTTGGATGGACAAAGTTAGTTGAAATAGACAGTTTTTGCATGAAAACTCATTCCTGGTGGAAATTCAGAGCAAAGTACAAAGTTTGTTTTGGATGGACGAATTAAGTTGAAATAGACAGTTTTTGCATGAAAACTCATTCCTGGTGGAACTTCATAGCAAAGTACAAAGTTCGTTTTGGATGGATCAATTAAGTTGAAATAGACAGTTTTTGCATGAAAACTCATTCCTGGTGGAACTTCATAGCAAAGTACAAAGTTCGTTTTGGATGGATCAATTTAGTTGAAATAGACAGTTTTTGCATGAAAACTCATTCCTGGTGGAACTTCATAGCAAAGTACAAAGTTCGTTTTGGATGGACAAAGTTAGTTGAAATAGACAGTTTTTGCATGAAAACTCATTCCTGGTGGAACTTCATAGCAAAGTAAAAAGTTCGTTTTGGATGGACAAAGTTAGTTGAAATAGACAGTTTTTGCATGAAAACTTATTCCTGGTGGAACTTCATAGCAAAGTACAAAGTTCGTTTTGGATTTACAAAGTTAGTTGAAATAGACAGTTTTTGCATGAAAACTCATTCCTGGTGGAACTTCATAGCAAAGTACAAAGTTCGTTTTGGATGGACAAAGTTAGTTGGAATAGACAGTTTTTGCATGAAAACTCATTCCTGGTGGAACTTCATAGCAAAGTACAAAGTTCGTTTTGGATGGACAAAGTTAGTTGAAATAGACAGTTTTTGCATGAAAACTCATTCCTGGTGGAACTTCATAGCAAAGTACAAAGTTCGTTTTGGATGGACAAAGTTAGTTGAAATAGACAGTTTTTGCATGAAAACTCATTCCTGGTGGAACTTCATAGCAAAGTACAAAGTTCGTTTTGGATGGATCAATTTAGTTGAAATAGACAGTTTTTGCATGAAAACTCATTCCTGGTGGAACTTCATAGCAAAGTACAAAGTTCGTTTTGGATGGATCAATTTAGTTGGAATAGACAGTTTTTGCATGAAAACTCATTCCTGGTGGAACTTCATAGCAAAGTACAAAGTTCGTTTTGGATGGATCAATTTAGTTGAAATAGACAGTTTTTGTATGAAAACTCATTCCTGGTGGAACTTCATAGCAAAGTACAAAGTTCGAATCAGATGAACAAAGTTAGTTGAAATAGACAGTTTTTGCATGAAAACTCATTCCTGGTGGAACTTCATAGCAAAGTACAAAGTTCGAATCAGATGAACAAAGTTAGTTGAAATAGACAGTTTTTGCATGAAAACTCATTCCTGGTGGAACTTCATAGCAAAGTACAAAGTTCGTTTTGGATGGACAAAGTTAGTTGAAATAGACAGTTTTTGCATGAAAACTTATTCCTGGTGGAACTTCATAGCAAAGTACAAAGTTCGTTTTGGATTTACAAAGTTAGTTGAAATAGACAGTTTTTGCATGAAAACTCATTCCTGGTGGAACTTCATAGCAAAGTACAAAGTTCGTTTTGGATGGACAAAGTTAGTTGGAATAGACAGTTTTTGCATGAAAACTCATTCCTGGTGGAACTTCATAGCAAAGTACAAAGTTCGTTTTGGATGGACAAAGTTAGTTGAAATAGACAGTTTTTGCATGAAAACTCATTCCTGGTGGAACTTCATAGCAAAGTACAAAGTTCGTTTTGGATGGACAAAGTTAGTTGAAATAGACAGTTTTTGCATGAAAACTCATTCCTGGTGGAACTTCATAGCAAAGTAAAAAGTTCGTTTTGGATGGACAAAGTTAGTTGAAATAGACAGTTTTTGCATGAAAACTTATTCCTGGTGGAACTTCATAGCAAAGTACAAAGTTCGTTTTGGATGGATCAATTTAGTTGAAATAGACAGTTTTTGCATGAAAACTCATTCCTGGTGGAAATTCAGAGCAAAGTACAAAGTTTGTTTTGGATGGACGAATTAAGTTGAAATAGACAGTTTTTGCATGAAAACTCATTCCTGGTGGAACTTCATAGCAAAGTACAAAGTTCGTTTTGGATGGATCAATTAAGTTGAAATAGACAGTTTTTGCATGAAAACTCATTCCTGGTGGAACTTCATAGCAAAGTACAAAGTTCGTTTTGGATGGATCAATTTAGTTGAAATAGACAGTTTTTGCATGAAAACTCATTCCTGGTGGAACTTCATAGCAAAGTACAAAGTTCGTTTTGGATGGACAAAGTTAGTTGAAATAGACAGTTTTTGCATGAAAACTCATTCCTGGTGGAACTTCATAGCAAAGTAAAAAGTTCGTTTTGGATGGACAAAGTTAGTTGAAATAGACAGTTTTTGCATGAAAACTTATTCCTGGTGGAACTTCATAGCAAAGTACAAAGTTCGTTTTGGATTTACAAAGTTAGTTGAAATAGACAGTTTTTGCATGAAAACTCATTCCTGGTGGAACTTCATAGCAAAGTACAAAGTTCGTTTTGGATGGACAAAGTTAGTTGGAATAGACAGTTTTTGCATGAAAACTCATTCCTGGTGGAACTTCATAGCAAAGTACAAAGTTCGTTTTGGATGGACAAAGTTAGTTGAAATAGACAGTTTTTGCATGAAAACTCATTCCTGGTGGAACTTCATAGCAAAGTACAAAGTTCGTTTTGGATGGACAAAGTTAGTTGAAATAGACAGTTTTTGCATGAAAACTCATTCCTGGTGGAACTTCATAGCAAAGTACAAAGTTCGTTTTGGATGGATCAATTTAGTTGAAATAGACAGTTTTTGCATGAAAACTCATTCCTGGTGGAACTTCATAGCAAAGTACAAAGTTCGTTTTGGATGGATCAATTTAGTTGGAATAGACAGTTTTTGCATGAAAACTCATTCCTGGTGGAACTTCATAGCAAAGTACAAAGTTCGTTTTGGATGGATCAATTAAGTTGAAATAGACAGTTTTTGTATGAAAACTCATTCCTGGTGGAACTTCATAGCAAAGTACAAAGTTCGAATCAGATGAACAAAGTTAGTTGAAATAGACAGTTTTTGCATGAAAACTCATTCCTGGTGGAACTTCATAGCAAAGTACAAAGTTCGAATCAGATGAACAAAGTTAGTTGAAATAGACAGTTTTTGCATGAAAACTCATTCCTGGTGGAACTTCATAGCAAAGTACAAAGTTCGTTTTGGATGGACAAAGTTAGTTGAAATAGACAGTTTTTGCATGAAAACTTATTCCTGGTGGAACTTCATAGCAAAGTACAAAGTTCGTTTTGGATTTACAAAGTTAGTTGAAATAGACAGTTTTTGCATGAAAACTCATTCCTGGTGGAACTTCATAGCAAAGTACAAAGTTCGTTTTGGATGGACAAAGTTAGTTGGAATAGACAGTTTTTGCATGAAAACTCATTCCTGGTGGAACTTCATAGCAAAGTACAAAGTTCGTTTTGGATGGACAAAGTTAGTTGAAATAGACAGTTTTTGCATGAAAACTCATTCCTGGTGGAACTTCATAGCAAAGTACAAAGTTCGTTTTGGATGGACAAAGTTAGTTGAAATAGACAGTTTTTGCATGAAAACTCATTCCTGGTGGAACTTCATAGCAAAGTACAAAGTTCGTTTTGGATGGATCAATTTAGTTGGAATAGACAGTTTTTGCATGAAAACTCATTCCTGGTGGAACTTCATAGCAAAGTACAAAGTTCGTTTTGGATGGATCAATTTAGTTGAAATAGACAGTTTTTGCATGAAAACTCATTCCTGGTGGAACTTCATAGCAAAGTACAAAGTTCGTTTTGGATGGATCAATTAAGTTGAAATAGACAGTTTTTGTATGAAAACTCATTCCTGGTGGAACTTCATAGCAAAGTACAAAATTCGAATCAGATGAACAAAGTTAGTTGAAATAGACAGTTTTTGCATGAAAACTCATTCCTGGTGGAACTTCATAGCAAAGTACAAAGTTCGTTTTGGATGGACAAAGTTAGTTGAAATAGACAGTTTTTGCATGAAAACTCATTCCTGGTGGAACTTCATAGCAAAGTACAAAGTTCGTTTTGGATGGATCAATTTAGTTGAAATAGACAGTTTTTGCATGAAAACTCATTCCTGGTGGAACTTCATAGCAAAGTACAAAGTTCGTTTTGGATGGATCAATTTAGTTGAAATAGACAGTTTTTGCATGAAAACTCATTCCTGGTGGAACTTCATAGCAAAGTACAAAGTTCGTTTTGGATGGACAAAGTTAGTTGAAATAGACAGTTTTTGCATGAAAACTCATTCCTGGTGGAAATTCATAGCAAAGTACAAAGTTCGTTTTGGATGGACGAATTAAGTTGAAATAGACAGTTTTTGCATGAAAACTCATTCCTGGTGGAACTTCATAGCAAAGTACAAAGTTCGTTTTGGATGGATCAATTAAGTTGAAATAGACAGTTTTTGTATGAAAACTCATTCCTGGTGGAACTTCATAGCAAAGTACAAAGTTCGAATCAGATGGACAAAGTTAGTTGAAATAGACAGTTTTTGCATAAAAACTCATTCCTGGTGGAACTTCATAGCAAAGTAAAAAGTTCGTTTTGGATGGACAAAGTTAGTTGAAATAGACAGTTTTTGCATAAAAACTCATTCCTGGTGGAACTTCATAGCAAAGTACAAAGTTCGTTTTGGATGGACAAAGTTAGTTGAAATAGACAGTTTTTGCATGAAAACTCATTCCTGGTGGAACTTCATAGCAAAGTACAAAGTTCGTTTTGGATGGATCAATTTAGTTGAAATAGACAGTTTTTGCATGAAAACTCATTCCTGGTGGAACTTCATAGCAAAGTACAAAGTTCGTTTTGGATGGACAAAGTTAGTTGAAATAGACAGTTTTTGCATGAAAACTCATTCCTGGTGGAACTTCATAGCAAAGTACAAAGTTCGTTTTGGATGGACAAAGTTAGTTGAAATAGACAGTTTTTGCATGAAAACTCATTCCTGGTGGAACTTCATAGCAAAGTACAAAGTTCGTTTTGGATGGACAAAGTTAGTTGAAATAGACAGTTTTTGCATGAAAACTCATTCCTGGTGGAAATTCATAGCAAAGTACAAAGTTTGTTTTGGATGGACGAATTAAGTTGAAATAGACAGTTTTTGCATGAAAACTCATTCCTGGTGGAACTTCATAGCAAAGTACAAAGTTCGTTTTGGATGGATCAATTAAGTTGAAATAGACAGTTTTTGCATGAAAACTCATTCCTGGTGGAACTTCATAGCAAAGTACAAAGTTCGTTTTGGATGGACAAAGTTAGTTGAAATAGACAGTTTTTGCATGAAAACTCATTCCTGGTGGAACTTCATAGCAAAGTACAAAGTTCGTTTTGGATGGACAAAGTTAGTTGAAATAGACAGTTTTTGCATAAAAACTCATTCCTGGTGGAACTTCATAGCAAAGTACAAAGTTCGTTTTGGATGGACAAAGTTAGTTGAAATAGACAGTTTTTGCATAAAAACTCATTCCTGGTGGAACTTCATAGCAAAGTACAAAGTTCGTTTTGGATGGACGAATTAAGTTGAAATAGACAGTTTTTGCATGAAAACTCATTCCTGGTGGAACTTCATAGCAAAGTACAAAGTTCGTTTTGGATGGATCAATTTAGTTGAAATAGACAGTTTTTGCATGAAAACTCATTCCTGGTGGAACTTCATAGCAAAGTACAAAGTTCGTTTTGGATGGACGAATTAAGTTGAAATAGACAGTTTTTGTATGAAAACTCACTCCTGGTGGAACTTCATAGCAAAGTACAAAGTTCGTTTTGGATGGACGAATTAAGTTGAAATAGACAGTTTTTGCATGAAAACTCATTCCTGGTGGAACTTCATAGCAAAGTACAAAGTTCGTTTTGGATGGACAAAGTTAGTTGAAATAGACAGTTTTTGCATGAAAACTCATTCCTGGTGGAACTTCATAGCAAAGTACAAAGTTCGTTTTGGATGGACGAATTAAGTTGAAATAGACAGTTTTTGCATGAAAACTCATTCCTGGTGGAACTTCATAGCAAAGTACAAAGTTCGTTTTGGATGGATCAATTTAGTTGAAATAGACAGTTTTTGCATGAAAACTCATTCCTGGTGGAACTTCATAGCAAAGTACAAAGTTCGTTTTGGATGGATCAATTTAGTTGGAATAGACAGTTTTTGCATGAAAACTCATTCCTGGTGGAAATTCATAGCAAAGTACAAAGTTCGTTTTGGATGGATCAATTTAGTTGAAATAGACAGTTTTTGCATGAAAACTCATTCCTGGTGGAACTTCATAGCAAAGTACAAAGTTCGTTTTGGATGGATCAATTAAGTTGAAATAGACAGTTTTTGTATGAAAACTCATTCCTGGTGGAACTTCATAGCAAAGTACAAAGTTCGAATCAGATGAACAAAGTTAGTTGAAATAGACAGTTTTTGCATGAAAACTCATTCCTGGTGGAACTTCATAGCAAAGTACAAAGTTCGTTTTGGATGGATCAATTTAGTTGAAATAGACAGTTTTTGCATGAAAACTCATTCCTGGTGGAACTTCATAGCAAAGTACAAAGTTCGTTTTGGATGGACAAAGTTAGTTGAAATAGACAGTTTTTGCATGAAAACTCATTCCTGGTGGAACTTCATAGCAAAGTACAAAGTTCGTTTTGGATGGACAAAGTTAGTTGAAATAGACAGTTTTTGCATGAAAACTCATTCCTGGTGGAACTTCATAGCAAAGTACAAAGTTCGTTTTGGATGGACAAAGTTAGTTGAAATAGACAGTTTTTGCATGAAAACTCATTCCTGGTGGAACTTCATAGCAAAGTACAAAGTTCGTTTTGGATGGACAAAGTTAGTTGAAATAGACAGTTTTTGCATGAAAACTCATTCCTGGTGGAACTTCATAGCAAAGTACAAAGTTCGTTTTGGATGGACGAATTAAGTTGAAATAGACAGTTTTTGCATGAAAACTCATTCCTGGTGGAACTTCATAGCAAAGTACAAAGTTCGTTTTGGATGGATCAATTTAGTTGTTATTAACAGTTTTTGTATGAAAACTCATTCCTGGTGGAACTTCATAGCAAAGTACAAAGTTCGAATCGGATGGACGAATTAAGTTGAAATAGACAGTTTTTGCATGAAAACTCATTCCTGGTGGAACTTCATAGCAAAGTACAAAGTTCGTTTTGGATGGACAAAGTTAGTTGAAATAGACAGTTTTTGCATGAAAACTCATTCCTGGTGGAACTTCATAGCAAAGTACAAAGTTCGTTTTGGATGGACAAAGTTAGTTGAAATAGACAGTTTTTGCATGAAAACTCATTCCTGGTGGAACTTCATAGCAAAGTACAAAGTTCGTTTTGGATGGACAAAGTTAGTTGAAATAGACAGTTTTTGCATGAAAACTCATTCCTGGTGGAACTTCATAGCAAAGTACAAAGTTCGTTTTGGATGGATCAATTTAGTTGAAATAGACAGTTTTTGCATAAAAACTCATTCCTGGTGGAACTTCATAGCAAAGTACAAAGTTCGTTTTGGATGGATCAATTTAGTTGAAATAGACAGTTTTTGTATGAAAACTCATTCCTGGTGGAACTTCATAGCAAAGTACAAAGTTCGTTTTGGATGGACAAAGTTAGTTGAAATAGACAGTTTTTGTATGAAAACTCATTCCTGGTGGAACTTCATAGCAAAGTGCAAAGTTCGAATCGGATGGACGAATTAAGTTGAAATAGACAGTTTTTGCATGAAAACTCATTCCTGGTGGAACTTCATAGCAAAGTACAAAGTTCGTTTTGGATGGACAAAGTTAGTTGAAATAGACAGTTTTTGCATGAAAACTCATTCCTGGTGGAACTTCATAGCAAAGTACAAAGTTCGTTTTGGATGGACAAAGTTAGTTGAAATAGACAGTTTTTGTATGAAAACTCATTCCTGGTGGAACTTCATAGCAAAGTACAAAGTTCGAATCGGATGGACGAATTAAGTTGAAATAGACAGTTTTTGCATGAAAACTCATTCCTGGTGGAACTTCATAGCAAAGTACAAAGTTCGTTTTGGATGGACAAAGTTAGTTGAAATAGACAGTTTTTGCATGAAAACTCATTCCTGGTGGAACTTCATAGCAAAGTACAAAGTTCGTTTTGGATGGACGAATTAAGTTGAAATAGACAGTTTTTGCATGAAAACTCATTCCTGGTGGAACTTCATAGCAAAGTACAAAGTTCGTTTTGGATGGATCAATTTAGTTGTAATTAACAGTTTTTGTATGAAAACACACTTCTGGTGGAACTTCATAGCAAAGTACAAAGTTCGTTTTGGATGGACAAAGTTAGTTGAAATAGACAGTTTTTGTATGAAAACTCATTCCTGGTGGAACTTCATAGCAAAGTGCAAAGTTCGAATCGGATGGACGAATTAAGTTGAAATAGACAGTTTTTGCATGAAAACTCATTCCTGGTGGAACTTCATAGCAAAGTACAAAGTTCGTTTTGGATGGACAAAGTTAGTTGAAATAGACAGTTTTTGCATGAAAACTCATTCCTGGTGGAACTTCATAGCAAAGTACAAAGTTCGTTTTGGATGGACAAAGTTAGTTGAAATAGACAGTTTTTGCATGAAAACTCATTCCTGGTGGAACTTCATAGCAAAGTACAAAGTTCGAATCGGATGGACGAATTAAGTTGAAATAGACAGTTTTTGCATGAAAACTCATTCCTGGTGGAACTTCATAGCAAAGTACAAAGTTCGTTTTGGATGGATCAATTTAGTTGAAATAGACAGTTTTTGCATGAAAACTCATTCCTGGTGGAACTTCATAGCAAAGTACAAAGTTCGAATCGGATGGACGAATTAAGTTGAAATAGACAGTTTTTGCATGAAAACTCATTCCTGGTGGAACTTCATAGCAAAGTACAAAGTTCGTTTTGGATGGACAAAGTTAGTTGAAATAGACAGTTTTTGCATGAAAACTCATTCCTGGTGGAACTTCATAGCAAAGTACAAAGTTCGTTTTGGATGGACAAAGTTAGTTGAAATAGACAGTTTTTGCATGAAAACTCATTCCTGGTGGAACTTCATAGCAAAGTACAAAGTTCGTTTTGGATGGACAAAGTTAGTTGAAATAGACAGTTTTTGTATGACAACTCATTCCTGGTGGAACTTCATAGCAAAGAACAAAGTTCGTTTTGGATGGACAAAGTTAGTTGAAATAGACAGTTTTTGCATGAAAACTCATTCCTGGTGGAACTTCATAGCAAAGTACAAAGTTCGTTTTGGATGGATCAATTTAGTTGAAATAGACAGTTTTTGCATGAAAACTCATTCCTGGTGGAACTTCATAGCAAAGTACAAAGTTCGTTTTGGATGGACAAAGTTAGTTGAAATAGACAGTTTTTGCATGAAAACTCATTCCTGGTGGAACTTCATAGCAAAGTACAAAGTTCGTTTTGGATGGACAAAGTTAGTTGAAATAGACAGTTTTTGTATGACAACTCATTCCTGGTGGAACTTCATAGCAAAGAACAAAGTTCGTTTTGGATGGATCAATTTAGTTGAAATAGACAGTTTTTGCATGAAAACTCATTCCTGGTGGAACTTCATAGCAAAGTACAAAGTTCGAATCGGATGGACGAATTAAGTTGAAATAGACAGTTTTTGCATGAAAACTCATTCCTGGTGGAACTTCATAGCAAAGTACAAAGTTCGTTTTGGATGGATCAATTCAGTTGAAATAGACAGTTTTTGCATGAAAACTCATTCCTGGTGGAACTTCATAGCAAAGTACAAAGTTCGTTTTGGATGGACAAAGTTAGTTGAAATAGACAGTTTTTGCATGAAAACTCATTCCTGGTGGAACTTCATAGCAAAGTACAAAGTTCGTTTTGGATGGACAAAGTTAGTTGAAATAGACAGTTTTTGTATGACAACTCATTCCTGGTGGAACTTCATAGCAAAGAACAAAGTTCGTTTTGGATGGATCAGTTTAGTTGAAATAGACAGTTTTTGCATGAAAACTCATTCCTGGTGGAACTTCATAGCAAAGTACAAAGTTCGTTTTGGATGGATCAATTTAGTTGAAATAGACAGTTTTTGCATGAAAACTCATTCCTGGTGGAACTTCATAGCAAAGTACAAAGTTCGTTTTGGATGGACAAAGTTAGTTGAAATAGACAGTTTTTGCATGACAACTCATTCCTGGTGGAACTTCATAGCAAAGTACAAAGTTCGTTTTGGATGGACAAAGTTAGTTGAAATAGACAGTTTTTGCATGAAAACTCATTCCTGGTGGAACTTCATAGCAAAGTACAAAGTTCGTTTTGGATGGACAAAGTTAGTTGAAATAGACAGTTTTTGTATGACAACTCATTCCTGGTGGAACTTCATAGCAAAGAACAAAGTTCGTTTTGGATGGACAAAGTTAGTTGAAATAGACAGTTTTTGTATGACAACTCATTCCTGGTGGAACTTCATAGCAAAGTACAAAGTTCGTTTTGGATGGATCAATTTAGTTGAAATAGACAGTTTTTGCATGAAAACTCATTCCTGGTGGAACTTCATAGCAAAGTACAAAGTTCGTTTTGGATGGACAAAGTTAGTTGAAATAGACAGTTTTTGCATGAAAACTCATTCCTGGTGGAACTTCATAGCAAAGTACAAAGTTCGAATCGGATGGACGAATTAAGTTGAAATAGACAGTTTTTGTATGAAAACACACTTCTGGTGGAACTTTATAGCAAAGTACAAAGTTCGTTTTGGATGGACAAAGTTAGTTGAAATAGACAGTTTTTGTATGACAACTCATTCCTGGTGGAACTTCATAGCAAAGAACAAAGTTCGTTTTGGATGGACAAAGTTAGTTGAAATAGACAGTTTTTGTATGACAACTCATTCCTGGTGGAACTTCATAGCAAAGTACAAAGTTCGTTTTGGATGGATCAATTTAGTTGAAATAGACAGTTTTTGCATGAAAACTCATTCCTGGTGGAACTTCATAGCAAAGTACAAAGTTCGTTTTGGATGGACAAAGTTAGTTGAAATAGACAGTTTTTGCATGAAAACTCATTCCTGGTGGAACTTCATAGCAAAGTACAAAGTTCGAATCGGATGGACGAATTAAGTTGAAATAGACAGTTTTTGCATGAAAACTCATTCCTGGTGCAAAGCAAAGTACAAAGTTCGTTTTGGATGGATCAATTTAGTTGTAATTAACCGTTTTTGTATGAAAACACACTTCTGGTGGAACTTTATAGCAAAGTACAAAGTTCGTTTTGGATGGACAAAGTTAGTTGAAATAGACAGTTTTTGTATGAAAACTCATTCCTGGTGGAACTTCATAGCAAAGTACAAAGTTCGTTTTGGATGGACAAAGTTAGTTGAAATAGACAGTTTTTGCATGAAAACTCATTCCTGGTGGAACTTCATAGCAAAGTACAAAGTTCGAATCGGATGGACAAAGTTAGTTGAAATAGACAGTTTTTGCATGAAAACTCATTCCTGGTGGAACTTCATAGCAAAGTACAAAGTTCGTTTTGGATGGACAAAGTTAGTTGAAATAGACAGTTTTTGCATGAAAACTCATTCCTGGTGGAACTTCATAGCAAAGTACAAAGTTCGTTTTGGATGGACAAAGTTAGTTGAAATAGACAGTTTTTGCATGAAAACTCATTCCTGGTGGAACTTCATAGCAAAGTACATAGTTCGTTTTGGATGGACGAATTAAGTTGAAATAGACAGTTTTTGCATGAAAACTCATTCCTGGTGGAACTTCATAGCAAAGTACAAAGTTCGTTTTGGATGGATCAATTTAGTTGTAATTAACAGTTTTTGTATGAAAACTCATTCCTGGTGGAACTTCATAGCAAAGTACAAAGTTCGAATCGGATGGACGAATTAAGTTGAAATAGACAGTTTTTGCATGAAAACTCATTCCTGGTGGAACTTCATAGCAAAGTACAAAGTTCGTTTTGGATGGACAAAGTTAGTTGAAATAGACAGTTTTTGCATGAAAACTCATTCCTGGTGGAACTTCATAGCAAAGTACAAAGTTCGTTTTGGATGGACAAAGTTAGTTGAAATAGACAGTTTTTGCATGAAAACTCATTCCTGGTGGAACTTCATAGCAAAGTACAAAGTTCGTTTTGGATGGATCAATTTAGTTGTAATTAACAGTTTTTGTATGAAAACACACTTCTGGTGGAACTTCATAGCAAAGTACAAAGTTCGTTTTGGATGGACAAAGTTAGTTGAAATAGACAGTTTTTGTATGAAAACTCATTCCTGGTGGAACTTCATAGCAAAGTACAAAGTTCGAATCGGATGGACGAATTAAGTTAAAATAGACAGTTCTTGCATGAAAACTCATTCCTGGTGGAACTTCATAGCAAAGTACAAAGTTCGTTTTGGATGGACAAAGTTAGTTGAAATAGACAGTTTTTGCATGAAAACTCATTCCTGGTGGAACTTCATAGCAAAGTACAAAGTTCGTTTTGGATGGACAAAGTTAGTTGAAATAGACAGTTTTTGTATGAAAACTCATTCCTGGTGGAACTTCATAGCAAAGTACAAAGTTCGAATCGGATGGACGAATTAAGTTGAAATAGACAGTTTTTGCATGAAAACTCATTCCTGGTGGAACTTCATAGCAAAGTACAAAGTTCGTTTTGGATGGATCAATTTAGTTGAAATAGACAGTTTTTGCATGAAAACTCATTCCTGGTGGAACTTCATAGCAAAGTACAAAGTTCGAATCGGATGGACGAATTAAGTTGAAATAGACAGTTTTTGCATGACAAAGTTAGTTGAAATAGACAGTTTTTGTATGAAAACTCATTCCTGGTGGAACTTCATAGCAAAGTACAAAGTTCGAATCGGATGGACGAATTAAGTTGAAATAGACAGTTTTTGCATGAAAACTCATTCCTGGTGGAACTTCATAGCAAAGTACAAAGTTCGTTTTGGATGGATCAATTTAGTTGAAATAGACAGTTTTTGCATGAAAACTCATTCCTGGTGGAACTTCATAGCAAAGTACAAAGTTCGAATCGGATGGACGAATTAAGTTGAAATAGACAGTTTTTGCATGAAAACTCATTCCTGGTGGAACTTCATAGCAAAGTACAAAGTTCGTTTTGGATGGACAAAGTTAGTTGAAATAGACAGTTTTTGCATGAAAACTCATTCCTGGTGGAACTTCATAGCAAAGTACAAAGTTCGTTTTGGATGGATCAATTTAGTTGAAATAGACAGTTTTTGCATGAAAACTCATTCCTGGTGGAACTTCATAGCAAAGTACAAAGTTCGTTTTGGATGGACAAAGTTAGTTGAAATAGACAGTTTTTGCATGACAACTCATTCCTGGTGGAACTTCATAGCAAAGTACAAAGTTCGTTTTGGATGGACAAAGTTAGTTGAAATAGACAGTTTTTGCATGAAAACTCATTCCTGGTGGAACTTCATAGCAAAGTACAAAGTTCGTTTTGGATGGACAAAGTTAGTTGAAATAGACAGTTTTTGCATGAAAACTCATTCCTGGTGGAACTTCATAGCAAAGTACAAAGTTCGAATCGGATGGACGAATTAAGTTGAAATAGACAGTTTTTGCATGAAAACTCATTCCTGGTGGAACTTCATAGCAAAGAACAAAGTTCGTTTTGGATGGATCAATTTAGTTGAAATAGCCAGTTTTTGCATGAAAACTCATTCCTGGTGGAACTTCATAGCAAAGTACAAAGTTCGAATCGGATGGACGAATTAAGTTGAAATAGACAGTTTTTGCATGAAAACTCATTCCTGGTGGAACTTCATAGCAAAGTACAAAGTTCGTTTTGGATGGACAAAGTTAGTTGAAATAGACAGCTTTTGCATGAAAACTCATTCCTGGTGGAACTTCATAGCAAAGTACAAAGTTCGTTTTGGATGGACAAAGTTAGTTGAAATAGACAGTTTTTGTATGAAAACTCATTCCTGGTGGAACTTCATAGCAAAGTACAAAGTTCGAATCGGATGGACGAATAAAGTTGAAATAGACAGTTTTTGCATGAAAACTCATTCCTGGTGGAACTTCATAGCAAAGAACAAAGTTCGTTTTGGATGGATCAATTTAGTTGAAATAGCCAGTTTTTGCATGAAAACTCATTCCTGGTGGAACTTCATAGCAAAGTACAAAGTTCGAATCGGATGGACGAATTAAGTTGAAATAGACAGTTTTTGCATGAAAACTCATTCCTGGTGGAACTTCATAGCAAAGTACAAAGTTCGTTTTGGATGGACAAAGTTAGTTGAAATAGACAGCTTTTGCATGAAAACTCATTCCTGGTGGAACTTCATAGCAAAGTACAAAGTTCGAATCGGATGGACGAATTAAGTTGAAATAGACAGTTTTTGCATAAAAACTCATTCCTGGTGGAACTTCATAGCAAAGTACAAAGTTCGTTTTGGATGGACGAATTAAGTTGAAATAGACAGTTTTTGCATGAAAACTCATTCCTGGTGGAACTTCATAGCAAAGTACAAAGTTCGTTTTGGATGGACAAAGTTAGTTGAAATAGACAGCTTTTGCATGAAAACTCATTCCTGGTGGAACTTCATAGCAAAGTACAAAGTTCGTATCGGATGGACGAAATTAGTTGAAATAGACAGTTTTTGCATGGTAACACATTCCTGGTAGAACTACATAGCAAAGTACAAAGTTCGTATCGGATGGACGAAATTAGTTGAAATAGACAGTTTTTGTATGAAAACTCATTCCTGGTGGAACTTCATAGCAAAGTACAAAGTTCGAATCGGATGGACGAATAAAGTTGAAATAGACAGTTTTTGCATGAAAACTCATTCCTGGTGGAACTTCATAGCAAACAACAAAGTTCGTTTTGGATGGATCAATTTAGTTGAAATAGACAGTTTTTGCATGAAAACTCATTCCTGGTGGAACTTCATAGCAAAGTACAAAGTTCGAATCGGATGGACGAATTAAAATGAAAAAGACAGTTTTTGCATGAAAACTCATTCCTTGTGGAACTTCATAGCAAAGTACAAAGTTCGTTTTGGATGGACAAAGTTAGTTGAAATAGACAGTTTTTGTATGAAAACTCATTCCTGGTGGAACTTCATAGCAAAGTACAAAGTTCGAATCGGATGGACGAATTAAGTTGAAATAGACAGTTTGTGCATGAAAACTCATTCCTGGTGGAACTTCATAGCAAAGTACAAAGTTCGTTTTGGATGGATCAATTTAGTTGAAATAGACAGTTTTTGCATGAAAACTCATTCCTGGTGGAACTTCATAGCAAAGTACAAAGTTCGTTTTGGATGGACAAAGTTAGTTGAAAACGACAGTTTTTGCATGAAAACTCATTCCTGGTGGAACTTCATAGCAAAGTACAAAGTTCGTTTTGGATGGATCAATTTAGTTGAAATAGACAGTTTTTGCATGAAAACTCATTCCTGGTGGAACTTCATAGCAAAGTACAAAGTTCGTTTTGGATGGACAAAGTTAGTTGAAATAGACAGTTTTTTCATGACAACTCATTCCTGGTGGAACTTCATAGCAAAGTACAAAGTTCGTTTTGGATGGACAAAGTTCGTTGAAATAGACAGTTTTTGCATGAAAACTCATTCCTGGTGGAACTTCATAGCAAAGTACAAAGTTCGTTTTGGATGGACAAAGTTAGTTGAAATAGACAGTTTTTGCATGAAAACTCATTCCTGGTGGAACTTCATAGCAAAGTACAAAATTCGTTTCGGATGGATCAATTTAGTTGAAATAGACAGTTTTTGCATGAAAACTCATTCCTGGTGGAACTTCATAGCAAAGTACAAAGTTCGTATCGGATGCACCAATTTAGTTGAAATAGACAGTTTTTGCATGAAAACTCATTCCTGGTGGAACTTCATAGCAAAGTACAAAGTTCGTTTTGGATGGACAAAGTTAGTTGAAATAGACAGTTTTTGCATGAAAACTCATTCCTGGTGGAACTTCATAGCAAAGTACAAAGTTCGTTTTGGATGGACAAAGTTAGTTGAAATAGACAGTTTTTGCATAAAAACTCATTCCTGGTGGAACTTCATAGCAAAGTACAAAGTTCGTTTTGGATGGACAAAGTTAGTTGAAATAGACAGTTTTTGCATGAAAACTCATTCCTGGTGGAACTTCATAGCAAAGTACAAAGTTCGTTTTGGATGGATGAATTTAGTTGAAATAGACAGTTTTTGCATGAAAACTCATTCCTGGTGGAACTTCATAGCAAAGTACAAAGTTCGTTTTGGATGGATCAATTTAGTTGAAATAGACAGTTTTTGCATGAAAACTCATTCCTTGTGGAACTTCATAGCAAAGTACAAAGTTCGTTTTGGATGGACAAAGTTAGTTGAAATAGACAGTTTTTGCATGAAAACTCATTCCTGGTGGAACTTCATAGCAAAGTACAAAGTTCGTATCGGATGGACGAATTTAGTTGAAATAGACAGTTTTTGCATGAAAACTCATTCCTGGTGGAACTTCATAGCAAAGTACAAAATTCGTTTCGGATGGATCAATTTAGTTGAAATAGACAGTTTTTGCATGAAAACTCATTCCTGGTGGAACTTCATAGCAAAGTACAAAGTTCGTTTTGGATGGACAAAGTTAGTTGAAATAGACAGTTTTTGCATGAAAACTCATTCCTGGTGGAACTTCATAGCAAAGTACAAAGTTCGTTTTGGATGGACAAAGTTAGTTGAAATAGACAGTTTTTGCATAAAAACTCATTCCTGGTGGAACTTCATAGCAAAGTACAAAGTTCGTTTTGGATGGACAAAGTTAGTTGAAATAGACAGTTTTTGCATGAAAACTCATTCCTGGTGGAACTTCATAGCAAAGTACAAAGTTCGTTTTGGATGGATGAATTTAGTTGAAATAGACAGTTTTTGCATGAAAACTCATTCCTGGTGGAACTTCATAGCAAAGTACAAAGTTCGTTTTGGATGGACAAAGTTAGTTGAAATAGACAGTTTTTGCATAAAAACTCATTCCTGGTGGAACTTCATAGCAAAGTACAAAGTTCGTTTTGGATGGACAAAGTTAGTTGAAATAGACAGTTTTTGCATGAAAACTCATTCCTGGTGGAACTTCATAGCAAAGTACAAAGTTCGTTTTGGATGGACAAAGTTAGTTGAAATAGACAGTTTTTGCATAAAAACTCATTCCTGGTGGAACTTCATAGCAAAGTACAAAGTTCGTTTTGGATGGACAAAGTTAGTTGAAATAGACAGTTTTTGCATGAAAACTCATTCCTGGTGGAACTTCATAGCAAAGTACAAAGTTCGTTTTGGATGGATGAATTTAGTTGAAATAGACAGTTTTTGCATGAAAACTCATTCCTGGTGGAACTTCATAGCAAAGTACAAAGTTCGTTTTGGATGGATCAATTTAGTTGAAATAGACAGTTTTTGCATGAAAACTCATTCCTGGTGGAACTTCATAGCAAAGTACAAAGTTCGTTTTGGATGGACAAAGTTAGTTGAAATAGACAGTTTTTGCATAAAAACTCATTCCTGGTGGAACTTCATAGCAAAGTACAAAGTTCGTTTTGGATGGACAAAGTTAGTTGAAATAGACAGTTTTTGCATGAAAACTCATTCCTGGTGGAACTTCATAGCAAAGTACAAAGTTCGTTTTGGATGGATCAATTTAGTTGAAATAGACAGTTTTTGCATGAAAACTCATTCCTGGTGGAACTTCATAGCAAAGTACAAAGTTCGTTTTGGATGGACAAAGTTAGTTGAAATAGACAGTTTTTGCATGAAAACTCATTCCTGGTGGAACTTCATAGCAAAGTACAAAGTTCGTATCGGATGGACGAATTTAGTTGAAATAGACAGTTTTTGCATGAAAACTCATTCCTGGTGGAACTTCATAGCAAAGTACAAAATTCGTTTCGGATGGATCAATTTAGTTGAAATAGACAGTTTTTGCATGAAAACTCATTCCTGGTGGAACTTCATAGCAAAGTACAAAATTCGTTTCGGATGGATCAATTTAGTTGAAATAGACAGTTTTTGCATGAAAACTCATTCCTTGTGGAACTTCATAGCAAAGTACAAAGTTCGAATCAGATGGACAAAGTTAGTTGAAATAGACAGTTTTTCATGAAAACTCATTCCTGGTGGAACTTCATAGCAAAGTACAAAGTTCGTTTTGGATGGACAAAGTTAGTTGAAATAGACAGTTTTTGCATGAAAACTCATTCCTGGTGGAACTTCATAGCAAAGTACAAAGTTCGTTTTGGATGGATCAATTTAGTTGAAATAGACAGTTTTTGCATGAAAACTCATTCCTGGTGGAACTTCATAGCAAAGTACAAAGTTCGTTTTGGATGGACAAAGTTAGTTGAAATAGACAGTTTTTGCATGAAAACTCATTCCTGGTGGAACTTCATAGCAAAGTACAAAGTTCGTATCGGATGGACGAATTTAGTTGAAATAGACAGTTTTTTGCATGAAAACTCATTCCTTGTGGAACTTCATAGCAAAGTACAAAGTTCGTTTTGGATGGACAAAGTTAGTTGAAATAGACAGTTTTTGCATAAAAACTCATTCCTGGTGGAACTTCATAGCAAAGTACAAAGTTCGTTTTGGATGGACAAAGTTAGTTGAAATAGACAGTTTTTGCATGAAAACTCATTCCTGGTGGAACTTCATAGCAAAGTACAAAGTTCGTTTTGGATGGACAAAGTTAGTTGAAATAGACAGTTTTTGCATAAAAACTCATTCCTGGTGGAACTTCATAGCAAAGTACAAAGTTCGTTTTGGATGGACAAAGTTAGTTGAAATAGACAGTTTTTGCATGAAAACTCATTCCTGGTGGAACTTCATAGCAAAGTACAAAGTTCGTATCGGATGGACGAATTTAGTTGAAATAGACAGTTTTTGCATGAAAACTCATTCCTGGTGGAACTTCATAGCAAAGTACAAAATTCGTTTCGGATGGATCAATTTAGTTGAAATAGACAGTTTTTGCATGAAAACTCATTCCTGGTGGAACTTCATAGCAAAGTACAAAGTTCGTTTTGGATGGATCAATTTAGTTGAAATAGACAGTTTTTGCATGAAAACTCATTCCTGGTGGAACTTCATAGCAAAGTACAAAGTTCGTTTTGGATGGACAAAGTTAGTTGAAATAGACAGTTTTTGCATGAAAACTCATTCCTGGTGGAACTTCATAGCAAAGTACAAAGTTCGTATCGGATGGACGAATTTAGTTGAAATAGACAGTTTTTGCATGAAAACTCATTCCTGGTGGAACTTCATAGCAAAGTACAAAGTTCGTTTTGGATGGACAAAGTTAGTTGAAATAGACAGTTTTTGCATGAAAACTCATTCCTGGTGGAACTTCATAGCAAAGTACAAAATTCGTTTTGGATGGATCAATTTAGTTGAAATAGACAGTTTTTGCATGAAAACTCATTCCTGGTGGAACTTCATAGCAAAGTACAAAGTTCGTTTTGGATGGACAAAGTTAGTTGAAATAGACAGTTTTTGCATGAAAACTCATTCCTGGTGGAACTTCATAGCAAAGTACAAAGTTCGTTTTGGATGGACAAAGTTAGTTGAAATAGACAGTTTTTGCATGAAAACTCATTCCTGGTGGAACTTCATAGCAAAGTACAAAGTTCGTATCGGATGGACGAATTTAGTTGAAATAGACAGTTTTTGCATGAAAACTCATTCCTGGTGGAACTTCATAGCAAAGTACAAAGTTCGTTTCGGATGGATCAATTTAGTTGAAATAGACAGTTTTTGCATGAAAACTCATTCCTGGTGGAACTTCATAGCAAAGTACAAAATTCGTTTCGGATGGATCAATTTAGTTGAAATAGACAGTTTTTGCATGAAAACTCATTCCTTGTGGAACTTCATAGCAAAGTACAAAGTTCGTTTTGGATGGACAAAGTTAGTTGAAATAGACAGTTTTTGCATGAAAACTCATTCCTGGTGGAACTTTATAGCAAAGTACAAAGTTCGTTTTGGATGGACAAAGTTAGTTGAAATAGACAGTTTTTGCATAAAAACTCATTCCTGGTGGAACTTCATAGCAAAGTACAAAGTTCGTTTTGGATGGACAAAGTTAGTTGAAATAGACAGTTTTTGCATGAAAACTCATTCCTGGTGGAACTTCATAGCAAAGTACAAAGTTCGTTTTGGATGGACAAAGTTAGTTGAAATAGACAGTTTTTGCATGAAAACTCATTCCTGGTGGAACTTCATAGCAAAGTACAAAGTTCGTTTTGGATGGATCAATTTAGTTGAAATAGACAGTTTTTGCATGAAAACTCATTCCTGGTGGAACTTCATAGCAAAGTGCAAAGTTCGTTTTGGATGGACAAAGTTAGTTGAAATAGACAGTTTTTGCATGAAATCTCATTCCTGGTGGAACTTCATAGCAAAGTACAAAGTTCGTATCGGATGGACGAATTTAGTTGAAATAGACAGTTTTTGCATGAAAACTCATTCCTGGTGGAACTTCATAGCAAAGTACAAAATTCGTTTCGGATGGATCAATTTAGTTGAAATAGACAGTTTTTGCATGAAAACTCATTCCTGGTGGAACTTCATAGCAAAGTACAAAGTTCGTTTTGGATGGACAAAGTTAGTTGAAATAGACAGTTTTTGCATAAAAACTCATTCCTGGTGGAACTTCATAGCAAAGTACAAAATTCGTTTCGGATGGATCAATTTAGTTGAAATAGACAGTTTTTGCATGAAAACTCATTCCTGGTGGAACTTCATAGCAAAGTACAAAATTCGTTTCGGATGGACAAAGTTAGTTGAAATAGACAGTTTTTGCATGAAAACTCATTCCTGGTGGAACTTCATAGCAAAGTACAAAGTTCGTTTTGGATGGATGAATTTAGTTGAAATAGACAGTTTTTGCATGAAAACTCATTCCTGGTGGAACTTCATAGCAAAGTACAAAGTTCGTTTTGGATGGATCAATTTAGTTGAAATAGACAGTTTTTGCATGAAAACTCATTCCTGGTGGAACTTCATAGCAAAGTACAAAGTTCGTTTTGGATGGACAAAGTTAGTTGAAATAGACAGTTTTTGCATAAAAACTCATTCCTGGTGGAACTTCATAGCAAAGTACAAAGTTCGTTTTGGATGGATGAATTTAGTTGAAATAGACAGTTTTTGCATGAAAACTCATTCCTGGTGGAACTTCATAGCAAAGTACAAAGTTCGTTTTGGATGGACAAAGTTAGTTGAAATAGACAGTTTTTGCATGAAAACTCATTCCTGGTGGAACTTCATAGCAAAGTACAAAGTTCGTTTTGGATGGACAAAGTTAGTTGAAATAGACAGTTCTTGCATGAAAACTCATTCCTGGTGGAACTTCATAGCAAAGTACAAAGTTCGTTTTGGATGGACGAATTAAGTTGAAATAGACAGTTTTTGTATGAAAACTCATTCCTGGTGGAACTTCATAGCAAAGTACAAAGTTCGTTTTGGATGGATCAATTTAGTTGAAATAGACAGTTTTTGCATGAAAACTCATTCCTGGTGGAACTTCATAGCAAAGTACAAAGTTCGTTTTGGATGGACAAAGTTAGTTGAAATAGACAGTTTTTGCATGAAAACTCATTCCTGGTGGAACTTCAGAGCAAAGTACAAAGTTCGAATCAGATGGACGAATTAAGTTGAAATAGACAGTTTTTGCATGAAAACTCATTCCTGGTGGAACTTCATAGCAAAGTACAAAGTTCGTTTAGGATGGACAAAGTTAGTTGAAATAGACAGTTTTTGCATAAAAACTCATTCCTGGTGGAACTTCATAGCAAAGTACAAAGTTCGTTTTGGATGGACAAAGTTAGTTGAAATAGACAGTTCTTGCATGAAAACTCATTCCTGGTGGAACTTCATAGCAAAGTACAAAGTTCGTTTTGGATGGATCAATTTAGTTGAAATAGACAGTTTTTGTATGAAAACTCATTCCTGGTGGAACTTCATAGCAAAGTACAAAGTTCGTTTTGGATGGACAAAGTTAGTTGAAATAGACAGTTTTTGCATGAAAACTCATTCCTGGTGGAACTTCATAGCAAAGTACAAAGTTCGTTTTGGATGGACGAATTAAGTTGAAATAGACAGTTTTTGTATGAAAACTCATTCCTGGTGGAACTTCATAGCAAAGTACAAAGTTCGAATCAGATGGACAAAGTTAGTTGAAATAGACAGTTTTTCATGAAAACTCATTCCTGGTGGAACTTCATAGCAAAGTACAAAGTTCGTTTTGGATGGACAAAGTTAGTTGAAATAGACAGTTTTTGCATGAAAACTCATTCCTGGTGGAACTTCATAGCAAAGTACAAAGTTCGTTTTGGATGGATCAATTTAGTTGAAATAGACAGTTTTTGCATGAAAACTCATTCCTGGTGGAACTTCATAGCAAAGTACAAAGTTCGTTTTGGATGGACAAAGTTAGTTGAAATAGACAGTTTTTGCATGAAAACTCATTCCTGGTGGAACTTCATAGCAAAGTACAAAGTTCGTTTTGGATGGACAAAGTTAGTTGAAATAGACAGTTTTTGCATGAAAACTCATTCCTGGTGGAACTTCATAGCAAAGTACAAAGTTCGTTTTGGATGGATCAATTTAGTTGAAATAGACAGTTTTTGTATGCAAACTCATTCCTGGTGGAACTTCATAGCAAAGTACAAAGTTCGAATCAGATGGACGAATTAAGTTGAAATAGACAGTTTTTGCATGAAAACTCATTCCTGGTGGAACTTCATAGCAAAGTACAAAGTTCGTTTTGGATGGATCAATTAAGTTGAAATAGATAGTTTTTGTATGAAAACTCATTCCTGGTGGAACTTCATAGCAAAGTACAAAGTTCGTTTTGGATGGATCAATTTAGTTGAAATAGACAGTTTTTGCATGAAAACTCATTCCTGGTGGAACTTCATAGCAAAGTACAAAGTTCGTTTTGGATGGACGAATTAAGTTGAAATAGACAGTTTTTGTATGAAAACTCATTCCTGGTGGAACTTCATAGCAAAGTACAAAGTTCGTTTTGGATGGACAAAGTTAGTTGAAATAGACAGTTTTTGCATGAAAACTCATTCCTGGTGGAACTTCATAGCAAAGTACAAAGTTCGTTTTGGATGGATCAATTTAGTTGAAATAGACAGTTTTTGCATGAAAACTCATTCCTGGTGGAACTTCATAGCAAAGTACAAAGTTCGTTTTGGATGGATCAATTTAGTTGAAATAGACAGTTTTTGCATGAAAACTCATTCCTGGTGGAACTTCATAGCAAAGTACAAAGTTCGTTTTGGATGGACGAATTAAGTTGAAATAGACAGTTTTTGTATGAAAACTCATTCCTGGTGGAACTTCATAGCAAAGTACAAAGTTCGTTTTGGATGGACGAATTAAGTTGAAATAGACAGTTGTTGTATGAAAACTCATTCCTGGTGGAACTTCATAGCAAAGTACAAAGTTCGAATCAGATGGACAAAGTTAGTTGAAATAGACAGTTTTTGCATGAAAACTCATTCCTGGTGGAACTTCATAGCAAAGTACAAAGTTCGTTTTGGATGGATCAATTTAGTTGAAATAGACAGTTTTTGCATGAAAACTCATTCCTGGTGGAACTTCATAGCAAAGTACAAAGTTCGTTTTGGATGGACGAATTAAGTTGAAATAGACAGTTTTTGTATGAAAACTCATTCCTGGTGGAACTTCATAGCAAAGTACAAAGTTCGTTTAGGATGGACAAAGTTAGTTGAAATAGACAGTTTTTGCATGAAAACTCATTCCTGGTGGAACTTCATAGCAAAGTACAAAGTTCGTTTTGGATGGATCAATTTAGTTGAAATAGACAGTTTTTGCATGAAAACTCATTCCTGGTGGAACTTCATAGCAAAGTACAAAGTTCGTTTTGGATGGATCAATTTAGTTGAAATAGACAGTTTTTGCATGAAAACTCATTCCTGGTGGAACTTCATAGCAAAGTACAAAGTTCGTTTTGGATGGACAAAGTTAGTTGAAATAGACAGTTTTTGCATGAAAACTCATTCCTGGTGGAACTTCATAGCAAAGTACAAAGTTCGTTTTGGATGGACGAATTAAGTTGAAATAGACAGTTTTTGTATGAAAACTCATTCCTGGTGGAACTTCATAGCAAAGTACAAAGTTCGAATCAGATGGACAAAGTTAGTTGAAATAGACAGTTTTTCATGAAAACTCATTCCTGGTGGAACTTCATAGCAAAGTACAAAGTTCGTTTTGGATGGACAAAGTTAGTTGAAATAGACAGTTTTTGCATGAAAACTCATTCCTGGTGGAACTTCATAGCAAAGTACAAAGTTCGTTTTGGATGGATCAATTTAGTTGAAATAGACAGTTTTTGCATGAAAACTCATTCCTGGTGGAACTTCATAGCAAAGTACAAAGTTCGTTTTGGATGGACAAAGTTAGTTGAAATAGACAGTTTTTGCATGAAAACTCATTCCTGGTGGAACTTCATAGCAAAGTACAAAGTTCGTTTTGGATGGACAAAGTTAGTTGAAATAGACAGTTTTTGCATGAAAACTCATTCCTGGTGGAACTTCATAGCAAAGTACAAAGTTCGTTTTGGATGGATCAATTTAGTTGAAATAGACAGTTTTTGTATGCAAACTCATTCCTGGTGGAACTTCATAGCAAAGTACAAAGTTCGAATCAGATGGACGAATTAAGTTGAAATAGACAGTTTTTGCATGAAAACTCATTCCTGGTGGAACTTCATAGCAAAGTACAAAGTTCGTTTTGGATGGATCAATTAAGTTGAAATAGATAGTTTTTGTATGAAAACTCATTCCTGGTGGAACTTCATAGCAAAGTACAAAGTTCGTTTTGGATGGATCAATTTAGTTGAAATAGACAGTTTTTGCATGAAAACTCATTCCTGGTGGAACTTCATAGCAAAGTACAAAGTTCGTTTTGGATGGATCAATTTAGTTGAAATAGACAGTTTTTGCATGAAAACTCATTCCTGGTGGAACTTCATAGCAAAGTACAAAGTTCGTTTTGGATGGACGAATTAAGTTGAAATAGACAGTTTTTGCATGAAAACTCATTCCTGGTGGAACTTCATAGCAAAGTACAAAGTTCGTTTTGGATGGATCAATTTAGTTGAAATAGACAGTTTTTGCATGAAAACTCATTCCTGGTGGAACTTCATAGCAAAGTACAAAGTTCGTTTTGGATGGACGAATTAAGTTGAAATAGACAGTTTTTGCATGAAAACTCATTCCTGGTGGAACTTCATAGCAAAGTACAAAGTTCGTTTTGGATGGATCAATTTAGTTGAAATAGACAGTTTTTGCATGAAAACTCATTCCTGGTGGAACTTCATAGCAAAGTACAAAGTTCGTTTTGGATGGACAAAGTTAGTTGAAATAGACAGTTTTTGCATGAAAACTCATTCCTGGTGGAACTTCATAGCAAAGTACAAAGTTCGTTTTGGATGGACGAATTAAGTTGAAATAGACAGTTTTTGCATGAAAACTCATTCCTGGTGGAACTTCATAGCAAAGTACAAAGTTCGTTTTGGATGGATCAATTTAGTTGAAATAGACAGTTTTTGCATGAAAACTCATTCCTGGTGGAACTTCATAGCAAAGTACAAAGTTCGTTTTGGATGGATCAATTTAGTTGAAATAGACAGTTTTTGCATGAAAACTCATTCCTGGTGGAACTTCATAGCAAAGTACAAAGTTCGTTTTGGATGGACAAAGTTAGTTGAAATAGACAGTTTTTGCATGAAAACTCATTCCTGGTGGAACTTCATAGCAAAGTACAAAGTTCGTTTTGGATGGACGAATTAAGTTGAAATAGACAGTTTTTGTATGAAAACTCATTCCTGGTGGAACTTCATAGCAAAGTACAAAGTTCGTTTTGGATGGATCAATTAAGTTGAAATAGACAGTTTTTGTATGAAAACTCATTCCTGGTGGAACTTCATAGCAAAGTACAAAGTTCGAATCAGATGGATAAAGTTAGTTGAAATAGACAGTTTTTGCATGAAAACTCATTCCTGGTGGAACTTCATAGCAAAGTACAAAGTTCGTTTTGGATGGACAAAGTTAGTTGAAATAGACAGTTTTTGCATGAAAACTCATTCCTGGTGGAACTTCATAGCAAAGTACAAAGTTCGTTTTGGATGGATCAATTTAGTTGAAATAGACAGTTTTTGCATGAAAACTCATTCCTGGTGGAACTTCATAGCAAAGTACAAAGTTCGTTTTGGATGGACAAAGTTAGTTGAAATAGACAGTTTTTGTATGAAAACTCATTCCTGGTGGAACTTCATAGCAAAGTACAAAGTTCGTTTTGGATGGACGAATTAAGTTGAAATAGACAGTTTTTGTATGAAAACTCATTCCTGGTGGAACTTCATAGCAAAGTACAAAGTTCGTTTTGGATGGATCAATTTAGTTGAAATAGACAGTTTTTGCATGAAAACTCATTCCTGGTGGAACTTCATAGCAAAGTACAAAGTTCGTTTTGGATGGACAAAGTTAGTTGAAATAGACAGTTTTTGCATGAAAACTCATTCCTGGTGGAACTTCATAGCAAAGTACAAAGTTCGTTTTGGATGGACGAATTAAGTTGAAATAGACAGTTTTTGCATGAAAACTCATTCCTGGTGGAACTTCATAGCAAAGTACAAAGTTCGTTTTGGATGGATCAATTTAGTTGAAATAGACAGTTTTTGTATGAAAACTCATTCCTGGTGGAACTTCATAGCAAAGTACAAAGTTCGTTTTGGATGGACAAAGTTAGTTGAAATAGACAGTTCTTGCATGAAAACTCATTCCTGGTGGAACTTCATAGCAAAGTACAAAGTTCGTTTTGGATGTACGAATTAAGTTGAAATAGACAGTTTTTGTATGAAAACTCATTCCTGGTGGAACTTCATAGCAAAGTACAAAGTTCGTTTTGGATGGACGAATTAAGTTGAAATAGACAGTTTTTGTATGAAAACTCATTCCTGGTGGAACTTCATAGCAAAGTACAAAGTTCGTTTTGGATGGACAAAGTTAGTTGAAATAGACAGTTTTTGCATGAAAACTCATTCCTGGTGGAACTTCATAGCAAAGTACAAAGTTCGTTTTGGATGGATCAATTAAGTTGAAATAGATAGTTTTTGTATGAAAACTCATTCCTGGTGGAACTTCATAGCAAAGTACAAAGTTCGTTTTGGATGGACGAATTAAGTTGAAATAGACAGTTTTTGCATGAAAACTCATTCCTGGTGGAACTTCATAGCAAAGTACAAAGTTCGTTTTGGATGGACAAAGTTAGTTGAAATAGACAGTTTTTGTATGAAAACTCATTCCTGGTGGAACTTCATAGCAAAGTACAAAGTTCGTTTTGGATGGACAAAGTTAGTTGAAATAGACAGTTTTTGCATGTAAACTCATTCCTGGTGGAACTTCATAGCAAAGTACAAAGTTCGTTTTGGATGGACGAAATAAGTTGAAATAGACAGTTTTTGTATGAAAACTCATTCCTGGTGGAACTTCATAGCAAAGTACAAAGTTCGTTTTGGATGGACAAAGTTAGTTGAAATAGACAGTTTTTGTATGAAAACTCATTCCTGGTGGAACTTCATAGCAAAGTACAAAGTTCGTTTTGGATGGACAAAGTTAGTTGAAATAGACAGTTTTTGCATGTAAACTCATTCCTGGTGGAACTTCATAGCAAAGTACAAAGTTCGTTTTGGATGGACGAATTAAGTTGAAATAGACAGTTTTTGTATGAAAACTCATTCCTGGTGGAACTTCATAGCAAAGTACAAAGTTCGTTTTGGATGGACAAAGTTAGTTGAAATAGACAGTTTTTGCATGAAAACTCATTCCTGGTGGAACTTCATAGCAAAGTACAAAGTTCGTTTTGGATGGATCAATTAAGTTGAAATAGATAGTTTTTGTATGAAAACTCATTCCTGGTGGAACTTCATAGCAAAGTACAAAGTTCGTTTTGGATGGACGAATTAAGTTGAAATAGACAGTTTTTGCATGAAAACTCATTCCTGGTGGAACTTCATAGCAAAGTACAAAGTTCGTTTTGGATGGACGAAATAAGTTGAAATAGACAGTTTTTGTATGAAAACTCATTCCTGGTGGAACTTCATAGCAAAGTACAAAGTTCGTTTTGGATGGACAAAGTTAGTTGAAATAGACAGTTTTTGCATGTAAACTCATTCCTGGTGGAACTTCATAGCAAAGTACAAAGTTCGTTTTGGATGGACGAAATAAGTTGAAATAGACAGTTTTTGTATGAAAACTCATTCCTGGTGGAACTTCATAGCAAAGTACAAAGTTCGTTTTGGATGGACAAAGTTAGTTGAAATAGACAGTTTTTGCATGAAAACTCATTCCTGGTGGAACTTCATAGCAAAGTACAAAGTTCGTTTTGGATGGATCAATTAAGTTGAAATAGATAGTTTTTGTATGAAAACTCATTCCTGGTGGAACTTCATAGCAAAGTACAAAGTTCGTTTTGGATGGACGAATTAAGTTGAAATAGACAGTTTTTGTATGAAAACTCATTCCTGGTGGAACTTCATAGCAAAGTACAAAGTTCGTTTTGGATAGACAAAGTTAGTTGAAATAGACAGTTTTTGCATGAAAACTCATTCCTGGTGGAACTTCATAGCAAAGTACAAAGTTCGTTTTGGATGGACGAATTAAGTTGAAATAGACAGTTTTTGTATGAAAACTCATTCCTGGTGGAACTTCATAGCAAAGTACAAAGTTCGTTTTGGATGGACAAAGTTAGTTGAAATAGACAGTTTTTGCATGAAAACTCATTCCTGGTGGAACTTCATAGCAAAGTACAAAGTTCGTTTTGGATGGACAAAGTTAGTTGAAATAGACAGTTTTTGCATGAAAACTCATTCCTGGTGGAACTTCATAGCAAAGTACAAAGTTCGTTTTGGATGGATCAATTTAGTTGAAATAGACAGTTTTTGCATGAAAACTCATTCCTGGTGGAACTTCATAGCAAAGTACAAAGTTCGTTTTGGATGGATCAATTTAGTTGAAATAGACAGTTTTTGCATGAAAACTCATTCCTGGTGGAACTTCATAGCAAAGTACAAAGTTCGTTTTGGATGGACAAAGTTAGTTGAAATAGACAGTTTTTGCATAAAAACTCATTCCTGGTGGAACTTCATAGCAAAGTACAAAGTTTGTTTTGGATGGACGAATTAAGTTGAAATAGACAGTTTTTGCATGAAAACTCATTCCTGGTGGAACTTCATAGCAAAGTACAAAGTTCGTTTTGGATGGACAAAGTTAGTTGAAATAGACAGTTTTTGCATGAAAACTCATTCCTGGTGGAACTTCATAGCAAAGTACAAAGTTCGTTTTGGATGGACGAATTAAGTTGAAATAGACAGTTTTTGCATGAAAACTCATTCCTGGTGGAACTTCATAGCAAAGTACAAAGTTCGTTTTGGATGGATCAATTTAGTTGAAATAGACAGTTTTTGCATGAAAACTCATTCCTGGTGGAACTTCATAGCAAAGTACAAAGTTCGTTTTGGATGGATCAATTTAGTTGAAATAGACAGTTTTTGCATGAAAACTCATTCCTGGTGGAACTTCATAGCAAAGTACAAAGTTCGTTTTGGATGGACAAAGTTAGTTGAAATAGACAGTTTTTGCATGAAAACTCATTCCTGGTGGAACTTCATAGCAAAGTACAAAGTTCGTTTTGGATGGACAAAGTTAGTTGAAATAGACAGTTTTTGCATGAAAACTCATTCCTGGTGGAACTTCATAGCAAAGTACAAAGTTCGTTTTGGATGGACAAAGTTAGTTGAAATAGACAGTTTTTGTATGAAAACTCATTCCTGGTGGAACTTCATAGCAAAGTACAAAGTTCGTTTTGGATGGACGAATTAAGTTGAAATAGACAGTTTTTGCATGAAAACTCATTCCTGGTGGAACTTCATAGCAAAGTACAAAGTTCGTTTTGGATGGATCAATTTAGTTGAAATAGACAGTTTTTGCATGAAAACTCATTCCTGGTGGAACTTCATAGCAAAGTACAAAGTTCGTTTTGGATGGACAAAGTTAGTTGAAATAGACAGTTTTTGCATAAAAACTCATTCCTGGTGGAACTTCATAGCAAAGTACAAAGTTTGTTTTGGATGGACGAATTAAGTTGAAATAGACAGTTTTTGCATGAAAACTCATTCCTGGTGGAACTTCATAGCAAAGTACAAAGTTCGTTTTGGATGGACAAAGTTAGTTGAAATAGACAGTTTTTGCATGAAAACTCATTCCTGGTGGAACTTCATAGCAAAGTACAAAGTTCGTTTTGGATGGACGAATTAAGTTGAAATAGACAGTTTTTGCATGAAAACTCATTCCTGGTGGAACTTCATAGCAAAGTACAAAGTTCGTTTTGGATGGATCAATTTAGTTGAAATAGACAGTTTTTGCATGAAAACTCATTCCTGGTGGAACTTCATAGCAAAGTACAAAGTTCGTTTTGGATGGATCAATTTAGTTGAAATAGACAGTTTTTGCATGAAAACTCATTCCTGGTGGAACTTCATAGCAAAGTACAAAGTTCGTTTTGGATGGACAAAGTTAGTTGAAATAGACAGTTTTTGCATGAAAACTCATTCCTGGTGGAACTTCATAGCAAAGTACAAAGTTCGTTTTGGATGGACAAAGTTAGTTGAAATAGACAGTTTTTGCATGAAAACTCATTCCTGGTGGAACTTCATAGCAAAGTACAAAGTTCGTTTTGGATGGACGAATTAAGTTGAAATAGACAGTTTTTGCATGAAAACTCATTCCTGGTGGAACTTCATAGCAAAGTACAAAGTTCGTTTTGGATGGACAAAGTTAGTTGAAATAGACAGTTTTTGCATGAAAACTCATTCCTGGTGGAACTTCATAGCAAAGTACAAAGTTCGTTTTGGATGGATCAATTAAGTTGAAATAGATAGTTTTTGTATGAAAACTCATTCCTGGTGGAACTTCATAGCAAAGTACAAAGTTCGTTTTGGATGGACGAATTAAGTTGAAATAGACAGTTTTTGCATGAAAACTCATTCCTGGTGGAACTTCATAGCAAAGTACAAAGTTCGTTTTGGATGGACAAAGTTAGTTGAAATAGACAGTTTTTGCATGAAAACTCATTCCTGGTGGAACTTCATAGCAAAGTACAAAGTTCGTTTTGGATGGATCAATTTAGTTGAAATAGACAGTTTTTGCATGAAAACTCATTCCTGGTGGAACTTCATAGCAAAGTACAAAGTTCGTTTTGGATGGACAAAGTTAGTTGAAATAGACAGTTTTTGTATGAAAACTCATTCCTGGTGGAACTTCATAGCAAAGTACAAAGTTCGTTTTGGATGGACGAATTAAGTTGAAATAGACAGTTTTTGTATGAAAACTCATTCCTGGTGGAACTTCATAGCAAAGTACAAAGTTCGTTTTGGATGGATCAATTTAGTTGAAATAGACAGTTTTTGCATGAAAACTCATTCCTGGTGGAACTTCATAGCAAAGTACAAAGTTCGTTTTGGATGGACAAAGTTAGTTGAAATAGACAGTTTTTGCATGAAAACTCATTCCTGGTGGAACTTCATAGCAAAGTACAAAGTTCGTTTTGGATGGACGAATTAAGTTGAAATAGACAGTTTTTGCATGAAAACTCATTCCTGGTGGAACTTCATAGCAAAGTACAAAGTTCGTTTTGGATGGATCAATTTAGTTGAAATAGACAGTTTTTGTATGAAAACTCATTCCTGGTGGAACTTCATAGCAAAGTACAAAGTTCGTTTTGGATGGACAAAGTTAGTTGAAATAGACAGTTTTTGCATGAAAACTCATTCCTGGTGGAACTTCATAGCAAAGTACAAAGTTCGTTTTGGATGTACGAATTAAGTTGAAATAGACAGTTTTTGTATGAAAACTCATTCCTGGTGGAACTTCATAGCAAAGTACAAAGTTCGTTTTGGATGGACGAATTAAGTTGAAATAGACAGTTTTTGTATGAAAACTCATTCCTGGTGGAACTTCATAGCAAAGTACAAAGTTCGTTTTGGATGGACAAAGTTAGTTGAAATAGACAGTTTTTGCATGAAAACTCATTCCTGGTGGAACTTCATAGCAAAGTACAAAGTTCGTTTTGGATGGATCAATTAAGTTGAAATAGATAGTTTTTGTATGAAAACTCATTCCTGGTGGAACTTCATAGCAAAGTACAAAGTTCGTTTTGGATGGACGAATTAAGTTGAAATAGACAGTTTTTGCATGAAAACTCATTCCTGGTGGAACTTCATAGCAAAGTACAAAGTTCGTTTTGGATGGATCAATTTAGTTGAAATAGACAGTTTTTGCATAAAAACTCATTCCTGGTGGAACTTCATAGCAAAGTACAAAGTTCGTTTTGGATGGACAAAGTTAGTTGAAATAGACAGTTCTTGCATGAAAACTCATTCCTGGTGGAACTTCATAGCAAAGTACAAAGTTCGTTTTGGATGGACGAAATAAGTTGAAATAGACAGTTTTTGCATGAAAACTCATTCCTGGTGGAACTTCATAGCAAAGAACAAAGTTCGTTTTGGATGGATCAATTTAGTTGAAATAGACAGTTTTTGCATGAAAACTCATTCCTGGTGGAACTTCATAGCAAAGTACAAAGTTCGTTTTGGATGGACAAAGTTAGTTGAAATAGACAGTTTTTGCATAAAAACTCATTCCTGGTGGAACTTCATAGCAAAGTACAAAGTTCGTTTTGGATGGACAAAGTTAGTTGAAATAGACAGTTTTTGCATGAAAACTCATTCCTGGTGGAACTTCATAGCAAAGTACAAAGTTCGTTTTGGATGGACAAAGTTAGTTGAAATAGACAGTTCTTGCATGAAAACTCATTCCTGGTGGAACTTCATAGCAAAGTACAAAGTTCGTTTTGGATGGACGAATTAAGTTGAAATAGACAGTTTTTGCATGAAAACTCATTCCTGGTGGAACTTCATAGCAAAGAACAAAGTTCGTTTTGGATGGATCAATTTAGTTGAAATAGACAGTTTTTGCATGAAAACTCATTCCTGGTGGAACTTCATAGCAAAGTACAAAGTTCGTTTTGGATGGACAAAGTTAGTTGAAATAGACAGTTTTTGCATAAAAACTCATTCCTGGTGGAACTTCATAGCAAAGTACAAAGTTCGTTTTGGATGGACGAATTAAGTTGAAATAGACAGTTTTTGCATAAAAACTCATTCCTGGTGGAACTTCATAGCAAAGTACAAAGTTCGTTTTGGATGGACAAAGTTAGTTGAAATAGACAGTTCTTGCATGAAAACTCATTCCTGGTGGAACTTCATAGCAAAGTACAAAGTTCGTTTTGGATGGACAAAGTTAGTTGAAATAGACAGTTTTTGCATGAAAACTCATTCCTGGTGGAACTTCATAGCAAAGAACAAAGTTCGTTTTGGATGGATCAATTTAGTTGAAATAGACAGTTTTTGCATGAAAACTCATTCCTGGTGGAACTTCATAGCAAAGAACAAAGTTCGTTTTGGATGGACAAAGTTAGTTGAAATAGACAGTTTTTGCATGAAAACTCATTCCTGGTGGAACTTCATAGCAAAGAACAAAGTTCGTTTTGGATGGATCAATTTAGTTGAAATAGACAGTTTTTGCATGAAAACTCATTCCTGGTGGAACTTCATAGCAAAGTACAAAGTTCGTATCGGATGGACGAATTTAGTTGAAGTAGACAGTTTTTGCATGAAAACTCATTCCTGGTGGAACTTCATAGCAAAGAACATAGTTCGTTTTGGATGGACAAAGTTAGTTGAAATAGACAGTTTTTGCATGAAAGCTCATTCCTGGTGGAACTTCATAGCAAAGTACAAAGTTCGTTTTGGATGGATCAATTTAGTTGAAATAGACAGTTTTTGCATGAAAACTCATTCCTGGTGGAACTTCATAGCAAAGTACAAAGTTCGTATCGGATGGACGAATTTAGTTGAAATAGACAGTTTTTGCATGAAAACTCATTCCTGGTGGAACTTCATAGCAAAGTACAAAGTTCGTTTTGGATGGACAAAGTTAGTTGAAATAGACAGTTTTTGCATAAAAACTCATTCCTGGTGGAACTTCATAGCAAAGAACAAAGTTCGTTTTGGATGGATCAATTTAGTTGAAATAGACAGTTTTTGCATGAAAACTCATTCCTGGTGGAACTTCATAGCAAAGAACAAAGTTCGTTTTGGATGGACAAAGTTAGTTGAAATAGACAGTTTTTGCATGAAAACTCATTCCTGGTGGAACTTCATAGCAAAGAACAAAGTTCGTTTTGGATGGATCAATTTAGTTGAAATAGACAGTTTTTGCATGAAAACTCATTCCTGGTGGAACTTCATAGCAAAGTACAAAGTTCGTATCGGATGGACGAATTTAGTTGAAGTAGACAGTTTTTGCATGAAAACTCATTCCTGGTGGAACTTCATAGCAAAGAACATAGTTCGTTTTGGATGGACAAAGTTAGTTGAAATAGACAGTTTTTGCATAAAAACTCATTCCTGGTGGAACTTCATAGCAAAGTACAAAGTTCGTTTTGGATGGATCAAATTAGTTGAAATAGACAGTTTTTGCATGAAAACTCATTCCTGGTGGAACTTCATAGCAAAGTACAAAGTTCGTATCGGATGGACGAATTTAGTTGAAATAGACAGTTTTTGCATGAAAACTCATTCCTGGTGGAACTTCATAGCAAAGAACATAGTTCGTTTTGGATGGACAAGAATAGTTGAAATAGACAGTTTTTGCATGAAAACTCATTCCTGGTGGAACTTCATAGCAAAGAACAAAGTTCGTTTTGGATGGATCAATTTAGTTGAAATAGACAGTTTTTGCATGAAAACTCATTCCTGGTGGAACTTCATAGCAAAGAACAAAGTTCGTTTTGGATGGACAAAGTTAGTTGAAATAGACAGTTTTTGCATGAAAACTCATTCCTGGTGGAACTTCATAGCAAAGTACAAAGTTCGTTTTGGATGGACGAATTAAGTTGAAATAGACAGTTTTTGCATGAAAACTCATTCCTGGTGGAACTTCATAGCAAAGAACAAAGTTCGTTTTGGATGGATCAATTTAGTTGAAATAGACAGTTTTTGCATGAAAACTCATTCCTGGTGGAACTTCATAGCAAAGTACAAAGTTCGTTTTGGATGGACAAAGTTAGTTGAAATAGACAGTTTTTGCATGAAAACTCATTCCTGGTGGAACTTCATAGCAAAGAACAAAGTTCGTTTTGGATGGATCAATTTAGTTGAAATAGACAGTTTTTGCATGAAAACTCATTCCTGGTGGAACTTCATAGCAAAGTACAAAGTTCGTATCGGATGGACGAATTTAGTTGAAATAGACAGTTTTTGCATGAAAACTCATTCCTGGTGGAACTTCATAGCAAAGAACATAGTTCGTTTTGGATGGACAAAGTTAGTTGAAATAGACAGTTTTTGCATGAAAACTCATTCCTGGTGGAACTTCATAGCAAAGTACAAAGTTCGTTTTGGATGGACAAAGTTAGTTGAAATAGACAGTTTTTGCATGAAAACTCATTCCTGGTGGAACTTCATAGCAAAGAACAAAGTTCGTTTTGGATGGACAAAGTTAGTTGAAATAGACAGTTTTTGCATGAAAACTCATTCCTGGTGGAACTTCATAGCAAAGTACAAAGTTCGTTTTGGATGGACGAATTAAGTTGAAATAGACAGTTTTTGCATGAAAACTCATTCCTGGTGGAACTTCATAGCAAAGAACAAAGTTCGTTTTGGATGGATCAATTTAGTTGAAATAGACAGTTTTTGCATGAAAACTCATTCCTGGTGGAACTTCATAGCAAAGTACAAAGTTCGTTTTGGATGGACAAAGTTAGTTGAAATAGACAGTTTTTGCATGAAAACTCATTCCTGGTGGAACTTCATAGCAAAGAACAAAGTTCGTTTTGGATGGACAAAGTTAGTTGAAATAGACAGTTTTTGCATGAAAACTCATTCCTGGTGGAACTTCATAGCAAAGTACAAAGTTCGTTTTGGATGGATCAATTTAGTTGAAATAGACAGTTTTTGCATAAAAACTCATTCCTGGTGGAACTTCATAGCAAAGAACAAAGTTCGTTTTGGATGGACAAAGTTAGTTGAAATAGACAGTTTTTGCATAAAAACTCATTCCTGGTGGAACTTCATAGCAAAGAACAAAGTTCGTTTTGGATGGATCAATTTAGTTGAAATAGACAGTTTTTGCATGAAAACTCATTCCTGGTGGAACTTCATAGCAAAGAACAAAGTTCGTTTTGGATGGATCAATTTAGTTAAAATAGACAGTTTTTGCATGAAAACTCATTCCTGGTGGAACTTCATAGCAAAGTACAAAGTTCGTTTTGGATGGATCAATTTAGTTAAAATAGACAGTTTTTGCATGAAAACTCATTCCTGGTGGAACTTCATAGCAAAGTACAAAGTTCGTTTTGGACGGACAAAAATAGTTGAAATAGACAGTTTTTGCATGAAAACTCATTCCTGGTAGAACTTCATAGCAAAGTACAAAGTTCGTTTTGGATGGACAAAGTTAGTTGAAATAGACAGTTTTTGCATGAAAACTCATTCCTGGTGGAACTTCATAGCAAAGTACAAAGTTCGTTTTGGATGGACAAAGTTAGTTGAAATAGACAGTTCTTGCATGAAAACTCATTCCTGGTAGAACTTAATAGCAAAGTACAAAGTTCGTATCGGATGGACGAATTAAGTTGAAATAGACAGTTTTTGCATGAAAACTCATTCCTGGTGGAACTTCATAGCAAAGAACAAAGTTCGTTTTGGATGGATCAATTTAGTTGAAATAGACAGTTTTTGCATGAAAACTCATTCCTGGTGGAACTTCATAGCAAAGTACAAAGTTCGTTTTGGATGGATCAATTTAGTTAAAATAGACAGTTTTTGCATGAAAACTCATTCCTGGTGGAACTTCATAGCAAAGTACAAAGTTCGTTTTGGATGGACAAAGTTAGTTGAAATAGACAGTTTTTGCATGAAAACTCATTCCTGGTGGAACTTCATAGCAAAGAACAAAGTTCGTTTTGGATGGATCAATTTAGTTGAAATAGACAGTTTTTGCATGAAAACTCATTCCTGGTGGAACTTCATAGCAAAGAACAAAGTTCGTTTTGGATGGATCAATTTAGTTGAAATAGACAGTTTTTGCATGAAAACTCATTCCTGGTGGAACTTCATAGCAAAGTACAAAGTTCGTTTTGGATGGATCAATTTAGTTAAAATAGACAGTTTTTGCATGAAAACTCATTCCTGGCGGAACTTCATAGCAAAGTACAAAGTTCGTTTTGGATGGACAAAGTTAGTTGAAATAGACAGTTTTTGCATGAAAACTCATTCCTGGTGGAACTTCATAGCAAAGTACAAAGTTCGTTTTGGATGGACAAAGTTAGTTGAAATAGACAGTTCTTGCATGAAAACTCATTCCTGGTGGAACTTCATAGCAAAGTACAAAGTTCGTTTTGGATGGACAAAGTTAGTTGAAATAGACAGTTTTTGCATGAAAACTCATTCCTGGTGGAACTTCATAGCAAAGAACAAAGTTCGTTTTGGATGGATCAATTTAGTTGAAATAGACAGTTTTTGCATGAAAACTCATTCCTGGTGGAACTTCATAGCAAAGTACAAAGTTCGTTTTGGATGGATCAATTTAGTTGAAATAGACAGTTTTTGCATGAAAACTCATTCCTGGTGGAACTTCATAGCAAAGTACAAAGTTCGTTTTGGATGGATCAATTTAGTTGAAATAGACAGTTTTTGCATGAAAACTCATTCCTGGTGGAACTTCATAGCAAAGTACAAAGTTCGTATCGGATGGACGAATTTAGTTGAAATAGACAGTTTTTGCATGAAAACTCATTCCTGGTGGAACTTCATAGCAAAGTACAAAGTTCGTTTTGGATGGACAAAGTTAGTTGAAATAGACAGTTTTTGCATAAAAACTCATTCCTGGTGGAACTTCATAGCAAAGTACAAAGTTCGTTTTGGATGGACAAAGTTAGTTGAAATAGACAGTTTTTGCATAAAAACTCATTCCTGGTGGAACTTCATAGCAAAGTACAAAGTTCGTTTTGGATGGACAAAGTTAGTTGAAATAGACAGTTCTTGCATGAAAACTCATTCCTGGTGGAACTTCATAGCAAAGTACAAAGTTCGTTTTGGATGGACAAAGTTAGTTGAAATAGACAGTTTTTGCATGAAAACTCATTCCTGGTGGAACTTCATAGCAAAGAACAAAGTTCGTTTTGGATGGATCAATTTAGTTGAAATAGACAGTTTTTGCATGAAAACTCATTCCTGGTGGAACTTCATAGCAAAGAACAAAGTTCGTTTTGGATGGATCAATTTAGTTGAAATAGACAGTTTTTGCATGAAAACTCATTCCTGGTGGAACTTCATAGCAAAGTACAAAGTTCGTATCGGATGGACGAATTTAGTTGAAATAGACAGTTTTTGCATGAAAACTCATTCCTGGTGGAACTTCATAGCAAAGAACATAGTTCGTTTTGGATGGACAAAGTTAGTTGAAATAGACAGTTTTTGCATGAAAACTCATTCCTGGTGGAACTTCATAGCAAAGTACAAAGTTCGTTTTGGATGGATCAATTTAGTTGAAATAGACAGTTTTTGCATGAAAACTCATTCCTGGTGGAACTTCATAGCAAAGTACAAAGTTCGTATCGGATGGACGAATTTAGTTGAAATAGACAGTTTTTGCATGAAAACTCATTCCTGGTGGAACTTCATAGCAAAGAACATAGTTCGTTTTGGATGGACAAAGTTAGTTGAAATAGACAGTTTTTGCATGAAAACTCATTCCTGGTGGAACTTCATAGCGAAGAACAAAGTTCGTTTTGGATGGATCAATTTAGTTGAAATAGACAGTTTTTGCATGAAAACTCATTCCTGGTGGAACTTCATAGCAAAGAACAAAGTTCGTTTTGGATGGATCAATTTAGTTGAAATAGACAGTTTTTGCATGAAAACTCATTCCTGGTGGAACTTCATAGCAAAGAACAAAGTTCGTTTTGGATGGACAAAGTTAGTTGAAATAGACAGTTTTTGCATGAAAACTCATTCCTGGTGGAACTTCATAGCAAAGTACAAAGTTCGTATCGGATGGACGAATTTAGTTGAAATAGACAGTTTTTGCATGAAAACTCATTCCTGGTGGAACTTCATAGCAAAGAACAAAGTTCGTTTTGGATGGACAAAGTTAGTTGAAATAGACAGTTTTTGCATGAAAACTCATTCCTGGTGGAACTTCATAGCAAGGTACAAAGTTCGTTTTGGATGGATCAATTTAGTTGAAATAGACAGTTTTTGCATGAAAACTCATTCCTGGTGGAACTTCATAGCAAAGTACAAAGTTCGTTTTGGATGGATCAATTTAGTTGAAATAGACAGATTTTGCATGAAAACTCATTCCTGGTGGAACTTCATAGCAAAGTACAAAGTTCGTTTTGGATGGACAAAGTTAGTTGAAATACACAGTTTTTGCATGAAAACTCATTCCTGGTGGAACTTCATAGCAAAGTACAAAGTTCGTTTTGGATGGACAAAGTTAGTTGAAATAGACAGTTTTTGTATGAAAACTCGTTCCTGGTGGAACTTCATAGCAAAGTACAAAGTTCGAAACAGATGGACAAAGTTAGTTGAAATAGACAGTTTTTGCATGAAAACTCATTCCTGGTGGAACTTCATAGCAAAGTACAAAGTTCGTTTTGGATGGACAAAGTTAGTTGAAATAGACAGTTTTTGCATGAAAACTCATTCCTGGTGGAACTTCATAGCAAAGTACAAAGTTCGTTTTGGATGGATCAATTTAGTTGAAATAGACAGTTTTTGCATAAAAACTCATTCCTGGTGGAACTTCATAGCAAAGTACAAAGTTCGTTTTGGATGGACGAATTAAGTTGAAATAGACAGTTTTTGCATGAAAACTCATTCCTGGTGGAACTTCATAGCAAAGTACAAAGTTCGTTTTGGATGGACAAAGTTAGTTGAAATAGACAGTTTTTGCATGAAAACTCATTCCTGGTGGAACTTCATAGCAAAGTACAAAGTTCGTTTTGGATGGACGAATTAAGTTGAAATAGACAGTTTTTGTATGAAAACTCATTCCTGGTGGAACTTCATAGCAAAGTACAAAGTTCGAATCAGATGGACAAAGTTAGTTGAAATAGACAGTTTTTGCATGAAAACTCATTCCTGGTGGAACTTCATAGCAAAGTACAAAGTTCGTTTTGGATGGACAAAGTTAGTTGAAATAGACAGTTTTTGCATGAAAACTCATTCCTGGTGGAACTTCATAGCAAAGTACAAAGTTCGTTTTGGATGGATCAATTTAGTTGAAATAGACAGTTTTTGCATGAAAACTCATTCCTGGTGGAACTTCATAGCAAAGTACAAAGTTCGTTTTGGATTTACAAAGTTAGTTGAAATAGACAGTTTTTGCATGAAAACTCATTCCTGGTGGAACTTCATAGCAAAGTACAAAGTTCGTTTTGGATGGATCAATTTAGTTGAAATAGACAGTTTTTGCATGAAAACTCATTCCTGGTGGAATTTCATAGCAAAGTACAAAGTTCGTTTTGGATGGATCAATTTAGTTGAAATAGACAGTTTTTGCATGAAAACTCATTCCTGGTGGAACTTCATAGCAAAGTACAAAGTTCGTTTTGGATGGACAAAGTTAGTTGAAATAGACAGTTTTTGCATGAAAACTCATTCCTGGTGGAACTTCATAGCAAAGTACAAAGTTCGTTTTGGATGGATCAATTTAGTTGAAATAGACAGTTTTTGCATGAAAACTCATTCCTGGTGGAATTTCATAGCAAAGTACAAAGTTCGTTTTGGATGGATCAATTTAGTTGAAATAGACAGTTTTTGCATGAAAACTCATTCCTGGTGGAACTTCATAGCAAAGTACAAAGTTCGTTTTGGATGGACAAAGTTAGTTGAAATAGACAGTTTTTGCATGAAAACTCATTCCTGGTGGAACTTCATAGCAAAGTACAAAGTTCGTTTTGGATGGATCAATTTAGTTGAAATAGACAGTTTTTGCATGAAAACTCATTCCTGGTGGAATTTCATAGCAAAGTACAAAGTTCGTTTTGGATGGATCAATTTAGTTGAAATAGACAGTTTTTGCATGAAAACTCATTCCTGGTGGAACTTCATAGCAAAGTACAAAGTTCGTTTTGGATGGACAAAGTTAGTTGAAATAGACAGTTTTTGCATGAAAACTCATTCCTGGTGGAACTTCATAGCAAAGTACAAAGTTCGTTTTGGATGGATCAATTTAGTTGAAATAGACAGTTTTTGCATGAAAACTCATTCCTGGTGGAATTTCATAGCAAAGTACAAAGTTCGTTTTGGATGGATCAATTTAGTTGAAATAGACAGTTTTTGCATGAAAACTCATTCCTGGTGGAACTTCATAGCAAAGTACAAAGTTCGTTTTGGATGGACAAAGTTAGTTGAAATAGACAGTTTTTGCATGAAAACTCATTCCTGGTGGAACTTCATAGCAAAGTACAAAGTTCGTTTTGGATGGATCAATTTAGTTGAAATAGACAGTTTTTGCATGAAAACTCATTCCTGGTGGAATTTCATAGCAAAGTACAAAGTTCGTTTTGGATGGATCAATTTAGTTGAAATAGACAGTTTTTGCATGAAAACTCATTCCTGGTGGAACTTCATAGCAAAGTACAAAGTTCGAATCAGATGGACAAAGTTAGTTGAAATAGACAGTTTTTGCATGAAAACTCATTCCTGGTGGAACTTCATAGCAAAGTACAAAGTTCGTTTTGGATGGATCAATTTAGTTGAAATAGACAGTTTTTGCATGAAAACTCATTCCTGGTGGAATTTCATAGCAAAGTACAAAGTTCGTTTTGGATGGATCAATTTAGTTGAAATAGACAGTTTTTGCATGAAAACTCATTCCTGGTGGAACTTCATAGCAAAGTACAAAGTTCGTTTTGGATGGACGAATTAAGTTGAAATAGACAGTTTTTGTATGAAAACTCATTCCTGGTGGAACTTCATAGCAAAGTACAAAGTTCGAATCAGATGGACGAATTAAGTTGAAATAGACAGTTTTTGCATGAAAACTCATTCCTGGTGGAACTTCATAGCAAAGTACAAAGTTCGTTTTGGATGGACAAAGTTAGTTGAAATAGACAGTTTTTGCATGAAAACTCATTCCTGGTGGAACTTCATAGCAAAGTACAAAGTTCGTTTTGGATGGACGAATTAAGTTGAAATAGACAGTTTTTGCATGAAAACTCATTCCTGGTGGAACTTCATAGCAAAGAACAAAGTTCGTTTTGGATGGATCAATTTAGTTGAAATAGACAGTTTTTGCATGAAAACTCATTCCTGGTGGAACTTCATAGCAAAGTACAAAGTTCGTTTTGGATGGACAAAGTTAGTTGAAATACACAGTTTTTGCATGAAAACTCATTCCTGGTGGAACTTCATAGCAAAGAACAAAGTTCGTTTTGGATGGATCAATTTAGTTGAAATAGACAGTTTTTGCATGAAAACTCATTCCTGGTGGAACTTCATAGCAAAGTACAAAGTTCGTATCGGATGGACGAATTTAGTTGAAATAGACAGTTTTTGCATGAAAACTCATTCCTGGTGGAACTTCATAGCAAAGAACAAAGTTCGTTTTGGATGGACAAAGTTAGTTGAAATAGACAGTTTTTGCATAAAAACTCATTCCTGGTGGAACTTCATAGCAAAGTACAAAGTTCGTTTTGGATGGATCAATTTAGTTGAAATAGACAGTTTTTGCATGAAAACTCATTCCTGGTGGAACTTCATAGCAAAGTACAAAGTTCGTATCGGATGGACGAATTTAGTTGAAATAGACAGTTTTTGCATGAAAACTCATTCCTGGTGGAACTTCATAGCAAAGTACAAAGTTCGTTTTGGATGGATCAATTTAGTTGAAATAGACAGTTTTTGCATGAAAACTCATTCCTGGTGGAACTTCATAGCAAAGTACAAAGTTCGTTTTGGATGGATCAATTTAGTTGAAATAGACAGTTTTTGCATGAAAACTCATTCCTGGTGGAACTTCATAGCAAAGAACAAAGTTCGTTTTGGATGGACAAAGTTAGTTGAAATAGACAGTTTTTGCATAAAAACTCATTCCTGGTGGAACTTCATAGCAAAGAACAAAGTTCGTTTTGGATGGATCAATTTAGTTGAAATAGACAGTTTTTGCATGAAAACTCATTCCTGGTGGAACTTCATAGCAAAGTACAAAGTTCGTTTTGGATGGATCAATTTAGTTGAAATAGACAGTTTTTGCATGAAAACTCATTCCTGGTGGAACTTCATAGCAAAGTACAAAGTTCGTTTTGGATGGACAAAGTTAGTTGAAATAGACAGTTTTTGCATGAAAACTCATTCCTGGTGGAACTTCATAGCAAAGTACAAAGTTCGTTTTGGATGGACAAAGTTAGTTGAAATAGACAGTTCTTGCATGAAAACTCATTCCTGGTGGAACTTCATAGCAAAGAACAAAGTTCGTTTTGGATGGATCAATTTAGTTGAAATAGACAGTTTTTGCATGAAAACTCATTCCTGGTGGAACTTCATAGCAAAGAACAAAGTTCGTTTTGGATGGATCAATTTAGTTGAAATAGACAGTTTTTGCATGAAAACTCATTCCTGGTGGAACTTCATAGCAAAGTACAAAGTTCGTATCGGATGGACGAATTTAGTTGAAATAGACAGTTTTTGCATGAAAACTCATTCCTGGTGGAACTTCATAGCAAAGAACAAAGTTCGTTTTGGATGGACAAAGTTAGTTGAAATAGACAGTTTTTGCATGAAAACTCATTCCTGGTGGAACTTCATAGCAAAGTACAAAGTTCGTTTTGGATGGATCAATTTAGTTGAAATAGACAGTTTTTGCATGAAAACTCATTCCTGGTGGAACTTCATAGCAAAGAACAAAGTTCGTTTTGGATGGACAAAGTTAGTTGAAATAGACAGTTTTTGCATAAAAACTCATTCCTGGTGGAACTTCATAGCAAAGAACAAAGTTCGTTTTGGATGGATCAATTTAGTTTAAATAGACAGTTTTTGCATGAAAACTCATTCCTGGTGGAACTTCATAGCAAAGAACAAAGTTCGTTTTGGATGGACAAAGTTAGTTGAAATAGACAGTTTTTGCATGAAAACTCATTCCTGGTGGAACTTCATAGCAAAGTACAAAGTTCGTTTTGGATGGATCAATTTAGTTGAAATAGACAGTTTTTGCATGAAAACTCATTCCTGGTGGAACTTCATAGCAAAGAACAAAGTTCGTTTTGGATGGACAAAGTTAGTTGAAATAGACAGTTTTTGCATAAAAACTCATTCCTGGTGGAACTTCATAGCAAAGAACAAAGTTCGTTTTGGATGGATCAATTTAGTTGAAATAGACAGTTTTTGCATGAAAACTCATTCCTGGTGGAACTTCATAGCAAAGTACAAAGTTCGTATCGGATGGACGAATTTAGTTGAAATAGACAGTTTTTGCATGAAAACTCATTCCTGGTGGAACTTCATAGCAAAGTACAAAGTTCGTTTTGGATGGATCAATTTAGTTGAAATAGACAGTTTTTGCATGAAAACTCATTCCTGGTGGAACTTCATAGCAAAGTACAAAGTTCGTTTTGGATGGACAAAGTTAGTTGAAATAGACAGTTTTTGCATGAAAACTCATTCCTGGTGGAACTTCATAGCAAAGTACAAAGTTCGTTTTGGATGGACAAAGTTAGTTGAAATAGACAGTTCTTGCATGAAAACTCATTCCTGGTGGAACTTCATAGCAAAGAACAAAGTTCGTTTTGGATGGATCAATTTAGTTGAAATAGACAGTTTTTGCATGAAAACTCATTCCTGGTGGAACTTCATAGCAAAGTACAAAGTTCGTTTTGGATGGACAAAGTTAGTTGAAATAGACAGTTTTTGCATGAAAACTCATTCCTGGTGGAACTTCATAGCAAAGTACAAAGTTCGTTTTGGATGGATCAATTTAGTTGAAATAGACAGTTTTTGCATGAAAACTCATTCCTGGTGGAACTTCATAGCAAAGAACAAAGTTCGTTTTGGATGGACAAAGTTAGTTGAAATAGACAGTTTTTGCATAAAAACTCATTCCTGGTGGAACTTCATAGCAAAGAACAAAGTTCGTTTTGGATGGATCAATTTAGTTGAAATAGACAGTTTTTGCATGAAAACTCATTCCTGGTGGAACTTCATAGCAAAGAACAAAGTTCGTTTTGGATGGACAAAGTTAGTTGAAATAGACAGTTTTTGCATGAAAACTCATTCCTGGTGGAACTTCATAGCAAAGTACAAAGTTCGTTTTGGATGGACGAATTAAGTTGAAATAGACAGTTTTTGCATAAAAACTCATTCCTGGTGGAACTTCATAGCAAAGAACAAAGTTCGTTTTGGATGGACAAAGTTAGTTGAAATAGACAGTTTTTGCATAAAAACTCATTCCTGGTGGAACTTCATAGCAAAGAACAAAGTTCGTTTTGGATGGATCAATTTAGTTGAAATAGACAGTTTTTGCATGAAAACTCATTCCTGGTGGAACTTCATAGCAAAGTACAAAGTTCGTTTTGGATGGATCAATTTAGTTGAAATAGACAGTTTTTGCATGAAAACTCATTCCTGGTGGAACTTCATAGCAAAGAACAAAGTTCGTTTTGGATGGACAAAGTTAGTTGAAATAGACAGTTTTTGCATAAAAACTCATTCCTGGTGGAACTTCATAGCAAAGAACAAAGTTCGTTTTGGATGGATCAATTTAGTTGAAATAGACAGTTTTTGCATGAAAACTCATTCCTGGTGGAACTTCATAGCAAAGTACAAAGTTCGTATCGGAAGGACGAATTTAGTTGAAATAGACAGTTTTTGCATGAAAACTCATTCCTGGTGGAACTTCATAGCAAAGTACAAAGTTCGTTTTGGATGGATCAATTTAGTTGAAATAGACAGTTTTTGCATGAAAACTCATTCCTGGTGGAACTTCATAGCAAAGTACAAAGTTCGTTTTGGATGGACAAAGTTAGTTGAAATAGACAGTTTTTGCATGAAAACTCATTCCTGGTGGAACTTCATAGCAAAGTACAAAGTTCGTTTTGGATGGACAAAGTTAGTTGAAATAGACAGTTCTTGCATGAAAACTCATTCCTGGTGGAACTTCATAGCAAAGAACAAAGTTCGTTTTGGATGGATCAATTTAGTTGAAATAGACAGTTTTTGCATGAAAACTCATTCCTGGTGGAACTTCATAGCAAAGAACAAAGTTCGTTTTGGATGGATCAATTTAGTTGAAATAGACAGTTTTAGCATGAAAACTCATTCCTGGTGGAACTTCATAGCAAAGTACAAAGTTCGTATCGGATGGACGAATTTAGTTGAAATAGACAGTTTTTGCATGAAAACTCATTCCTGGTGGAACTTCATAGCAAAGAACAAAGTTCGTTTTGGATGGACAAAGTTAGTTGGAATAGACAGTTTTTGCATGAAAACTCATTCCTGGTGGAACTTCATAGCAAAGTACAAAGTTCGTTTTGGATGGATCAATTTAGTTGAAATAGACAGTTTTTGCATGAAAACTCATTCCTGGTGGAACTTCATAGCAAAGAACAAAGTTCGTTTTGGATGGACAAAGTTAGTTGAAATAGACAGTTTTTGCATAAAAACTCATTCCTGGTGGAACTTCATAGCAAAGAACAAAGTTCGTTTTGGATGGATCAATTTAGTTTAAATAGACAGTTTTTGCATGAAAACTCATTCCTGGTGGAACTTCATAGCAAAGAACAAAGTTCGTTTTGGATGGACAAAGTTAGTTGAAATAGACAGTTTTTGCATGAAAACTCATTCCTGGTGGAACTTCATAGCAAAGTACAAAGTTCGTTTTGGATGGATCAATTTAGTTGAAATAGACAGTTTTTGCATGAAAACTCATTCCTGGTGGAACTTCATAGCAAAGAACAAAGTTCGTTTTGGATGGACAAAGTTAGTTGAAATAGACAGTTTTTGCATAAAAACTCATTCCTGGTGGAACTTCATAGCAAAGAACAAAGTTCGTTTTGGATGGATCAATTTAGTTGAAATAGACAGTTTTTGCATGAAAACTCATTCCTGGTGGAACTTCATAGCAAAGTACAAAGTTCGTATCGGATGGACGAATTTAGTTGAAATAGACAGTTTTTGCATGAAAACTCATTCCTGGTGGAACTTCATAGCAAAGAACAAAGTTCGTTTTGGATGGATCAATTTAGTTGAAATAGACAGTTTTTGCATGAAAACTCATTCCTGGTGGAACTTCATAGCAAAGTACAAAGTTCGTTTTGGATGGACAAAGTTAGTTGAAATAGACAGTTTTTGCATGAAAACTCATTCCTGGTGGAACTTCATAGCAACGAACAAAGTTCGTTTTGGATGGATCAATTTAGTTGAAATAGACAGTTTTTGCATGAAAACTCATTCCTGGTGGAACTTCATAGCAAAGTACAAAGTTCGTATCGGATGGACGAATTTAGTTGAAATAGACAGTTTTTGCATGAAAACTCATTCCTGGTGGAACTTCATAGCAAAGAACAAAGTTCGTTTTGGATGGACAAAGTTAGTTGAAATAGACAGTTTTTGCATGAAAACTCATTCCTGGTGGAACTTCATAGCAAAGTACAAAGTTCGTTTTGGATGGATCAATTTAGTTGAAATAGACAGTTTTTGCATGAAAACTCATTCCTGGTGGAACTTCATAGCAAAGAACAAAGTTCGTTTTGGATGGACAAAGTTAGTTGAAATAGACAGTTTTTGCATGAAAACTCATTCCTGGTGGAACTTCATAGCAAAGTACAAAGTTCGTTTTGGATGGATCAATTTAGTTGAAATAGACAGTTTTTGCATGAAAACTCATTCCTGGTGGAACTTCATAGCAAAGAACAAAGTTCGTTTTGGATGGACAAAGTTAGTTGAAATAGACAGTTTTTGCATGAAAACTCATTCCTGGTGGAACTTCATAGCAAAGAACAAAGTTCGTTTTGGATGGATCAATTTAGTTGAAATAGACAGTTTTTGCATGAAAACTCATTCCTGGTGGAACTTCATAGCAAAGTACAAAGTTCGTATCGGATGCACCAATTTAGTTAAAATAGACAGTTTTTGCATGAAAACTCATTCCTGGTGGAACTTCATAGCAAAGAACAAAGTTCGTTTTGGATGGATCAATTTAGTTGAAATAGACAGTTTTTGCATGAAAACTCATTCCTGGTGGAACTTCATAGCAAAGAACAAAGTTCGTTTTGGATGGACAAAGTTAGTTGAAATAGACAGTTTTTGCATGAAAACTCATTCCTGGTGGAACTTCATAGCAAAGTACAAAGTTCGTTTTGGATGGATCAATTTAGTTGAAATAGACAGTTTTTGCATGAAAACTCATTCCTGGTGGAACTTCATAGCAAAGAACAAAGTTCGTTTTGGATGGATCAATTTAGTTGAAATAGACAGTTTTTGCATGAAAACTCATTCCTGGTGGAACTTCATAGCAAAGAACAAAGTTCGTTTTGGATGGACAAAGTTAGTTGAAATAGACAGTTTTTGCATGAAAACTCATTCCTGGTGGAACTTCATAGCAAAGAACAAAGTTCGTTTTGGATGGATCAATTTAGTTGAAATAGACAGTTTTTGCATGAAAACTCATTCCTGGTGGAACTTCATAGCAAAGAACAAAGTTCGTTTTGGATGGACAAAGTTAGTTGAAATAGACAGTTTTTGCATGAGAACTCATTCCTGGTGGAACTTCATAGCAAAGAACAAAGTTCGTTTTGGATGGATCAATTTAGTTGAAATAGACAGTTTTTGCATGAAAACTCATTCCTGGTGGAACTTCATAGCAAAGTACAAAGTTCGTTTTGGATGGATCAATTTAGTTGAAATAGACAGTTTTTGCATGAAAACTCATTCCTGGTGGAACTTCATAGCAAAGAACAAAGTTCGTTTTGGATGGATCAATTTAGTTTAAATAGACAGTTTTTGCATGAAAACTCATTCCTGGTGGAACTTCATAGCAAAGAACAAAGTTCGTTTTGGATGGATCAATTTAGTTGAAATAGACAGTTTTTGCATGAAAACTCATTCCTGGTGGAACTTCATAGCAAAGAACAAAGTTCGTTTTGGATGGATCAATTTAGTTGAAATAGACAGTTTTTGCATGAAAACTCATTCCTGGTGGAACTTCATAGCAAAGAACAAAGTTCGTTTTGGATGGACAAAGTTAGTTGAAATAGACAGTTTTTGCATGAGAACTCATTCCTGGTGGAACTTCATAGCAAAGAACAAAGTTCGTTTTGGATGGATCAATTTAGTTGAAATAGACAGTTTTTGCATGAAAACTCATTCCTGGTGGAACTTCATAGCAAAGTACAAAGTTCGTATCGGATGCACCAATTTAGTTTAAATAGACAGTTTTTGCATGAAAACTCATTCCTGGTGGAACTTCATAGCAAAGTACAAAGTTCGTTTTGGATGGACAAAGTTAGTTGAAATAGACAATTTTTGCATGAAAACTCATTCCTGGTGGAACTTCATAGCAAAGTACAAAGTTCGTTTTGGATGGATCAATTTAGTTGAAATAGACAGTTTTTGCATGAAAACTCATTCCTGGTGGAACTTCATAGCAAAGAACAAAGTTCGTTTTGGATGGATCAATTTAGTTGAAATAGACAGTTTTTGCATGAAAACTCATTCCTGGTGGAACTTCATAGCAAAGAACAAAGTTCGTTTTGGATGGACAAAGTTAGTTGAAATAGACAGTTTTTGCATGAAAACTCATTCCTGGTGGAACTTCATAGCAAAGTACAAAGTTCGTTTTGGATGGATCAATTTAGTTGAAATAGACAGTTTTTGCATGAAAACTCATTCCTGGTGGAACTTCATAGCAAAGAACAAAGTTCGTTTTGGATGGATCAATTTAGTTGAAATAGACAGTTTTTGCATGAGAACTCATTCCTGGTGGAACTTCATAGCAAAGAACAAAGTTCGTTTTGGATGGACAAAGTTAGTTGAAATAGACAGTTTTTGCATGAGAACTCATTCCTGGTGGAACTTCATAGCAAAGAACAAAGTTCGTTTTGGATGGATCAATTTAGTTGAAATAGACAGTTTTTGCATGAAAACTCATTCCTGGTGGAACTTCATAGCAAAGAACAAAGTTCGTTTTGGATGGATCAATTTAGTTGAAATAGACAGTTTTTGCATGAGAACTCATTCCTGGTGGAACTTCATAGCAAAGAACAAAGTTCGTTTTGGATGGACAAAGTTAGTTGAAATAGACAGTTTTTGCATGAAAACTCATTCCTGGTGGAACTTCATAGCAAAGTACAAAGTTCGTTTTGGATGGATCAATTTAGTTGAAATAGACAGTTTTTGCATGAAAACTCATTCCTGGTGGAACTTCATAGCAAAGAACAAAGTTCGTTTTGGATGGATCAATTTAGTTGAAATAGACAGTTTTTGCATGAAAACTCATTCCTGGTGGAACTTCATAGCAAAGAACAAAGTTCGTTTTGGATGGACAAAGTTAGTTGAAATAGACAGTTTTTGCATGAAAACTCATTCCTGGTGGAACTTCATAGCAAAGTACAAAGTTCGTTTTGGATGGATCAATTTAGTTGAAATAGACAGTTTTTGCATGAAAACTCATTCCTGGTGGAACTTCATAGCAAAGAACAAAGTTCGTTTTGGATGGATCAATTTAGTTTAAATAGACAGTTTTTGCATGAAAACTCATTCCTGGTGGAACTTCATAGCAAAGAACAAAGTTCGTTTTGGATGGATCAATTTAGTTGAAATAGACAGTTTTTGCATGAAAACTCATTCCTGGTGGAACTTCATAGCAAAGAACAAAGTTCGTTTTGGATGGATCAATTTAGTTGAAATAGACAGTTTTTGCATGAAAACTCATTCCTGGTGGAACTTCATAGCAAAGAACAAAGTTCGTTTTGGATGGACAAAGTTAGTTGAAATAGACAGTTTTTGCATGAGAACTCATTCCTGGTGGAACTTCATAGCAAAGAACAAAGTTCGTTTTGGATGGATCAATTTAGTTGAAATAGACAGTTTTTGCATGAAAACTCATTCCTGGTGGAACTTCATAGCAAAGTACAAAGTTCGTATCGGATGCACCAATTTAGTTTAAATAGACAGTTTTTGCATGAAAACTCATTCCTGGTGGAACTTCATAGCAAAGTACAAAGTTCGTTTTGGATGGACAAAGTTAGTTGAAATAGACAATTTTTGCATGAAAACTCATTCCTGGTGGAACTTCATAGCAAAGTACAAAGTTCGTTTTGGATGGACAAAGTTAGTTGAAATAGACAGTTCTTGCATGAAAACTCATTCCTGGTGGAACTTCATAGCAAAGAACAAAGTTCGTTTTGGATGGATCAATTTAGTTGAAATAGACAGTTTTTGCATGAAAACTCATTCCTGGTGGAACTTCATAGCAAAGTACAAAGTTCGTTTTGGATGGACAAAGTTAGATGAAATAGACAGTTTTTGCATGAAAACTCATTCCTGGTTGAACTTCATAGCAAAGTACAAAGTTCGTTTTGGATGGACAAAGTTAGTTGAAATAGACAGTTTTTGCATGAAAACTCATTCCTGGTGGAACTTCATAGCAAAGAACAAAGTTCGTTTTGGATGGATCAATTTAGTTGAAATAGACAGTTTTTGCATGAAAACTCATTCCTGGTGGAACTTCATAGCAAAGAACAAAGTTCGTTTTGGATGGACAAAGTTAGTTGAAATAGACAGTTTTTGCATGAAAACTCATTCCTGGTGGAACTTCATAGCAAAGTACAAAGTTCGTTTTGGATGGATCAATTTAGTTGAAATAGACAGTTTTTGCATGAAAACTCATTCCTGGTGGAACTTCATAGCAAAGAACAAAGTTCGTTTTGGATGGATCAATTTAGTTGAAATAGACAGTTTTTGCATGAAAACTCATTCCTGGTGGAACTTCATAGCAAAGAACAAAGTTCGTTTTGGATGGACAAAGTTAGTTGAAATAGACAGTTTTTGCATGAAAACTCATTCCTGGTGGAACTTCATAGCAAAGTACAAAGTTCGTATCGGATGCACCAATTTAGTTAAAATAGACAGTTTTTGCATGAAAACTCATTCCTGGTGGAACTTCATAGCAAAGTACAAAGTTCGTTTTGGATGGATCAATTTAGTTGAAATAGACAGTTTTTGCATGAAAACTCATTCCTGGTGGAACTTCATAGCAAAGAACAAAGTTCGTTTTGGATGGATCAATTTAGTTGAAATAGACAGTTTTTGCATGAAAACTCATTCCTGGTGGAACTTCATAGCAAAGAAAAAAGTTCGTTTTGGATGGACAAAGTTAGTTGAAATAGACAGTTTTTGCATGAAAACTCATTCCTGGTGGAACTTCATAGCAAAGAACAAAGTTCGTTTTGGATGGATCAATTTAGTTGAAATAGACAGTTTTTGCATGAAAACTCATTCCTGGTGGAACTTCATAGCAAAGTACAAAGTTCGTATCGGATGCACCAATTTAGTTAAAATAGACAGTTTTTGCATGAAAACTCATTCCTGGTGGAACTTCATAGCAAAGTACAAAGTTCGTTTTGGATGGATCAATTTAGTTGAAATAGACAGTTTTTGCATGAAAACTCATTCCTGGTGGAACTTCATAGCAACGAACAAAGTTCGTTTTGGATGGATCAATTTAGTTGAAATAGACAGTTTTTGCATGAAAACTCATTCCTGGTGGAACTTCATAGCAAAGTACAAAGTTCGTATCGGATGGACGAATTTAGTTGAAATAGACAGTTTTTGCATGAAAACTCATTCCTGGTGGAACTTCATAGCAAAGAACAAAGTTCGTTTTGGATGGACAAAGTTAGTTGAAATAGACAGTTTTTGCATGAAAACTCATTCCTGGTGGAACTTCATAGCAAAGTACAAAGTTCGTTTTGGATGGATCAATTTAGTTGAAATAGACAGTTTTTGCATGAAAACTCATTCCTGGTGGAACTTCATAGCAAAGAACAAAGTTCGTTTTGGATGGATCAATTTAGTTGAAATAGACAGTTTTTGCATGAAAACTCATTCCTGGTGGAACTTCATAGCAAAGAACAAAGTTCGTTTTGGATGGACAAAGTTAGTTGAAATAGACAGTTTTTGCATGAAAACTCATTCCTGGTGGAACTTCATAGCAAAGTACAAAGTTCGTTTTGGATGGATCAATTTAGTTGAAATAGACAGTTTTTGCATGAAAACTCATTCCTGGTGGAACTTCATAGCAAAGAACAAAGTTCGTTTTGGATGGATCAATTTAGTTGAAATAGACAGTTTTTGCATGAAAACTCATTCCTGGTGGAACTTCATAGCAAAGTACAAAGTTCGTATCGGATGGACGAATTAAGTTGAAATAGACAGTTTTTGCATGAAAACTCATTCCTGGTGGAACTTCATAGCAAAGAACAAAGTTCGTTTTGGATGGACAAAGTTAGTTGAAATAGACAGTTTTTGCATGAAAACTCATTCCTGGTGGAACTTCATAGCAAAGTACAAAGTTCGTTTTGGATGGACAAAATTAGTTGAAATAGACAGTTTTTGCATGAAAACTCATTCCTGGTGGAACTTCATAGCAAAGTACAAAGTTCGTTTTGGATGGACAAAGTTAGTTGAAAAAGACAGTTTTTGCATGAAAACTCATTCCTGGTGGAACTTCATAGCAAAGTACAAAGTTCGTTTTGGATGGACAAAGTTAGTTGAAATAGACAGTTTTTGCATGAAAACTCATTCCTGGTGGAACTTCATAGCAAAGTACAAAGTTCGTTTTGGATGGACGAATTAAGTTGAAATAGACAGTTTTTGCATGAAAACTCATTCCTGGTGGAACTTCATAGCAAAGTACAAAGTTCGTATCGGATGGACGAATTAAGTTGAAATAGACAGTTTTTGCATGAAAACTCATTCCTGGTGGAACTTCATAGCAAAGAACAAAGTTCGTTTTGGATGGACAAAGTTAGTTGAAATAGACAGTTTTTGCATGAAAACTCATTCCTGGTGGAACTTCATAGCAAAGTACAAAGTTCGTTTTGGATGGATCAATTTAGTTGAAATAGACAGTTTTTGCATGAAAACTCATTCCTGGTGGAACTTCATAGCAAAGTACAAAGTTCGTTTTGGATGGACAAAGTTAGTTGAAATAGACAGTTTTTGCATGAAAACTCATTCCTGGTGGAACTTCATAGCAAAGTACAAAGTTCGTTTTGGATGGACAAAATTAGTTGAAATAGACAGTTTTTGCATGAAAACTCATTCCTGGTGGAACTTCATAGCAAAGTACAAAGTTCGTTTTGGATGGACAAAGTTAGTTGAAATAGACAGTTTTTGCATGAAAACTCATTCGTGGTGGAACTTCATAGCAAAGTACAAAGTTCGTTTTGGATGGATCAATTTAGTTGAAATAGACAGTTTTTGCATGAAAACTCATTCCTGGTGGAACTTCATAGCAAAGTACAAAGTTCGTTTTGGATGGACAAAGTTAGTTGAAATAGACAGTTTTTGCATGAAAACTCATTCCTGGTGGAACTTCATAGCAAAGTACAAAGTTCGTTTTGGATGGACAAAGTTAGTTGAAATAGACAGTTTTTGCATGAAAACTCATTCCTGGTGGAACTTCATAGCAAAGTACAAAGTTCGTTTTGGATGGACAAAGTTAGTTGAAATAGACAGTTTTTGCATGAAAACTCATTCCTGGTGGAACTTCATAGCAAAGTACAAAGTTCGTTTTGGATGGACAAAATTAGTTGAAATAGACAGTTTTTGCATGAAAACTCATTCCTGGTGGAACTTCATAGCAAAGTACAAAGTTCGTTTTGGATGGACAAAGTTAGTTGAAATAGACAGTTTTTGCATGAAAACTCATTCCTGGTGGAACTTCATAGCAAAGTACAAAGTTCGTTTTGGATGGACAAAGTTAGTTGAAATAGACAGTTTTTGCATGAAAACTCATTCGTGGTGGAACTTCATAGCAAAGTACAAAGTTCGTTTTGGATGGATCAATTTAGTTGAAATAGACAGTTTTTGCATGAAAACTCATTCCTGGTGGAACTTCATAGCAAAGTACAAAGTTCGTTTTGGATGGACAAAGTTAGTTGAAATAGACAGTTTTTGCATGAAAACTCATTCCTGGTGGAACTTCATAGCAAAGTACAAAGTTCGTTTTGGATGGACAAAATTAGTTGAAATAGACAGTTTTTGCATGAAAACTCATTCCTGGTGGAACTTCATAGCAAAGTACAAAGTTCGTTTTGGATGGACAAAGTTAGTTGAAATAGACAGTTTTTGCATGAAAACTCATTCCTGGTGGAACTTCATAGCAAAGTACAAAGTTCGTATCGGATGGACGAATTAAGTTGAAATAGACAGTTTTTGCATGAAAACTCATTCCTGGTGGAACTTCATAGCAAAGAACAAAGTTCGTTTTGGATGGACAAAGTTAGTTGAAATAGACAGTTTTTGCATGAAAACTCATTCCTGGTGGAACTTCATAGCAAAGTACAAAGTTCGTTTTGGATGGACAAAATTAGTTGAAATAGACAGTTTTTGCATGAAAACTCATTCCTGGTGGAACTTCATAGCAAAGTACAAAGTTCGTTTTGGATGGACAAAGTTAGTTGAAATAGACAGTTTTTGCATGAAAACTCATTCCTGGTGGAACTTCATAGCAAAGTACAAAGTTCGTATCGGATGGACGAATTAAGTTGAAATAGACAGTTTTTGCATGAAAACTCATTCCTGGTGGAACTTCATAGCAAAGAACAAAGTTCGTTTTGGATGGACAAAGTTAGTTGAAATAGACAGTTTTTGCATGAAAACTCATTCCTGGTGGAACTTCATAGCAAAGTACAAAGTTCGTTTTGGATGGACAAAATTAGTTGAAATAGACAGTTTTTGCATGAAAACTCATTCCTGGTGGAACTTCATAGCAAAGTACAAAGTTCGTTTTGGATGGACAAAGTTAGTTGAAATAGACAGTTTTTGCATGAAAACTCATTCCTGGTGGAACTTCATAGCAAAGTACAAAGTTCGTATCGGATGGACGAATTAAGTTGAAATAGACAGTTTTTGCATGAAAACTCATTCCTGGTGGAACTTCATAGCAAAGTACAAAGTTCGTTTTGGATGGACAAAATTAGTTGAAATAGACAGTTTTTGCATGAAAACTCATTCCTGGTGGAACTTCATAGCAAAGTACAAAGTTCGTTTTGGATGGACAAAGTTAGTTGAAATAGACAGTTTTTGCATGAAAACTCATTCCTGGTGGAACTTCATAGCAAAGTACAAAGTTCGTTTTGGATGGACAAAGTTAGTTGAAATAGACAGTTTTTGCATGAAAACTCATTCCTGGTGGAACTTCATAGCAAAGTACAAAGTTCGTTTTGGATGGACAAAGTTAGTTGAAATAGACAGTTTTTGCATGAAAACTCATTCCTGGTGGAACTTCATAGCAAAGTACAAAGTTCGTATCGGATGGACGAATTAAGTTGAAATAGACAGTTTTTGCATGAAAACTCATTCCTGGTGGAACTTCATAGCAAAGTACAAAGTTCGTTTTGGATGGACAAAATTAGTTGAAATAGACAGTTTTTGCATGAAAACTCATTCCTGGTGGAACTTCATAGCAAAGTACAAAGTTCGTTTTGGATGGACAAAGTTAGTTGAAATAGACAGTTTTTGCATGAAAACTCATTCCTGGTGGAACTTCATAGCAAAGTACAAAGTTCGTTTTGGATGGACAAAATTAGTTGAAATAGACAGTTTTTGCATGAAAACTCATTCCTGGTGGAACTTCATAGCAAAGTACAAAGTTCGTTTTGGATGGACAAAGTTAGTTGAAATAGACAGTTTTTGCATGAAAACTCATTCCTGGTGGAACTTCATAGCAAAGTACAAAGTTCGTATCGGATGGACGAATTAAGTTGAAATAGACAGTTTTTGCATGAAAACTCATTCCTGGTGGAACTTCATAGCAAAGTACAAAGTTCGTTTTGGATGGACAAAGTTAGTTGAAATAGACAGTTTTTGCATGAAAACTCATTCCTGGTGGAACTTCATAGCAAAGTACAAAGTTCGTTTTGGATGGATCTTTAGTTGAAATAGACAGTTTTTGCATGAAAACTCATTCCTGGTGGAACTTCATAGCAAAGTACAAAGTTCGTTTTGGATGGACAAAGTTAGTTGAAATAGACAGTTTTTGCATGAAAACTCATTCGTGGTGGAACTTCATAGCAAAGTACAAAGTTCGTTTTGGATGGATCAATTTAGTTGAAATAGACAGTTTTTGCATGAAAACTCATTCCTGGTGGAACTTCATAGCAAAGTACAAAGTTCGTTTTGGATGAACAAAGTTAGTTGAAATAGACAGTTTTTGCATGAAAACTCATTCCTGGTGGAACTTCATAGCAAAGTACAAAGTTCGTTTTGGATGGACAAAGTTAGTTGAAATAGACAGTTTTTGCATAAAAACTCATTCCTGGTGGAACTTCATAGCAAAGTACAAAGTTCGTTTTGGATGGATCATTTTAGTTGAAATAGACAGTTTTTGCATGAAAACTCATTCCTGGTGGAACTTCATAGCAAAGTACAAAGTTCGTTTTGGATGGACAAAGTTAGTTGAAATAGACAGTTTTTGCATGAAAACTCATTCCTGGTGGAACTTCATAGCAAAGTACAAAGTTCGTTTTGGATGGACAAAGTTAGTTGAAATAGACAGTTTTTGCATGAAAACTCATTCCTGGTGGAACTTCATAGCAAAGTACAAAGTTCGTTTTGGATGGACAAAGTTAGTTGAAATAGACAGTTTTTGCATGAAAACTCATTCCTGGTGGAACTTCATAGCAAAGTACAAAGTTCGTTTTGGATGCACAAAGTTAGTTGAAATAGACAGTTTTTGCATAAAAACTCATTCCTGGTGGAACTTCATAGCAAAGTACAAAGTTCGTTTTGGATGGACAAAGTTAGTTGAAATAGACAGTTTTTGCATGAAAACTCATTCCTGGTGGAACTTCATAGCAAAGTACAAAGTTCGTTTTGGATGGATCATTTTAGTTGAAATAGACAGTTTTTGCATGAAAACTCATTCCTGGTGGAACTTCATAGCAAAGTACAAAGTTCGTTTTGGATGGACAAAGTTAGTTGAAATAGACAGTTTTTGCATGAAAACTCATTCCTGGTGGAACTTCATAGCAAAGTACAAAGTTCGTTTTGGATGGACAAAGTTAGTTGAAATAGACAGTTTTTGCATAAAAACTCATTCCTGGTGGAACTTCATAGCAAAGTACAAAGTTCGTTTTGGATGGACAAAGTTAGTTGAAATAGACAGTTTTTGCATGAAAACTCATTCCTGGTGGAACTTCATAGCAAAGTACAAAGTTCGTTTTGGATGGACAAAGTTAGTTGAAATAGACAGTTTTTGCATGAAAACTCATTCCTGGTGGAACTTCATAGCAAAGTACAAAGTTCGTTTTGGATGGATCATTTTAGTTGAAATAGACAGTTTTTGCATTAAAACTCATTCCTGGTGGAACTTCATAGCAAAGTACAAAGTTCGTTTTGGATGGACAAAGTTAGTTGAAATAGACAGTTTTTGCATGAAAACTCATTCCTGGTGGAACTTCATAGCAAAGTACAAAGTTCGTTTTGGATGGACAAAGTTAGTTGAAATAGACAGTTTTTGCATAAAAACTCATTCCTGGTGGAACTTCATAGCAAAGTACAAAGTTCGTTTTGGATGGATCATTTTAGTTGAAATAGACAGTTTTTGCATAAAAACTCATTCCTGGTGGAACTTCATAGCAAAGTACAAAGTTCGTTTTGGATGGACAAAGTTAGTTGAAATAGACAGTTTTTGCATAAAAACTCATTCCTGGTGGAACTTCATAGCAAAGTACAAAGTTCGTTTTGGATGGATCATTTTAGTTGAAATAGACAGTTTTTGCATGAAAACTCATTCCTGGTGGAACTTCATAGCAAAGTACAAAGTTCGTTTTGGATGGACAAAGTTAGTTGAAATAGACAGTTTTTGCATGAAAACTCATTCCTGGTGGAACTTCATAGCAAAGTACAAAGTTCGTTTTGGATGGACAAAGTTAGTTGAAATAGACAGTTTTTGCATGAAAACTCATTCCTGGTGGAACTTCATAGCAAAGTACAAAGTTCGTTTTGGATGGACAAAGTTAGTTGAAATAGACAGTTTTTGCATAAAAACTCATTCCTGGTGGAACTTCATAGCAAAGTACAAAGTTCGTTTTGGATGGATCATTTTAGTTGAAATAGACAGTTTTTGCATAAAAACTCATTCCTGGTGGAACTTCATAGCAAAGTACAAAGTTCGTTTTGGATGGACAAAGTTAGTTGAAATAGACAGTTTTTGCATGAAAACTCATTCCTGGTGGAACTTCATAGCAAAGTACAAAGTTCGTTTTGGATGGACAAAGTTAGTTGAAATAGACAGTTTTTGCATAAAAACTCATTCCTGGTGGAACTTCATAGCAAAGTACAAAGTTCGTTTTGGATGGACAAAGTTAGTTGAAATAGACAGTTTTTGCATGAAAACTCATTCCTGGTGGAACTTCATAGCAAAGTACAAAGTTCGTTTTGGATGGACAAAGTTAGTTGAAATAGACAGTTTTTGCATAAAAACTCATTCCTGGTGGAACTTCATAGCAAAGTACAAAGTTCGTTTTGGATGGATCATTTTAGTTGAAATAGACAGTTTTTGCATGAAAACTCATTCCTGGTGGAACTTCATAGCAAAGTACAAAGTTCGTTTTGGATGGATCATTTTAGTTGAAATAGACAGTTTTTGCATGAAAACTCATTCCTGGTGGAACTTCATAGCAAAGTACAAAGTTCGTTTTGGATGGACAAAGTTAGTTGAAATAGACAGTTTTTGCATGAAAACTCATTCCTGGTGGAACTTCATAGCAAAGTACAAAGTTCGTTTTGGATGGACAAAGTTAGTTGAAATAGACAGTTTTTGCATGAAAACTCATTCCTGGTGGAACTTCATAGCAAAGTACAAAGTTCGTTTTGGATGGATCATTTTAGTTGAAATAGACAGTTTTTGCATGAAAACTCATTCCTGGTGGAACTTCATAGCAAAGTACAAAGTTCGTTTTGGATGGACAAAGTTAGTTGAAATAGACAGTTTTTGCATAAAAACTCATTCCTGGTGGAACTTCATAGCAAAGTACAAAGTTCGTTTTGGATGGACAAAGTTAGTTGAAATAGACAGTTTTTGCATAAAAACTCAATCCTGGTAGAATTCCATAGCAATGTACAAAGTTCATAACGGATGCACCAATTTAGTTGAAATAGACAGTTTTTGCATGTAAACTCATTCCTGGTGGAACTTCATAGCAAAGTACAAAGTTCGTTTTGGATGGACAAAGTTAGTTGAAATAGACAGTTTTTGCATGAAAACTCATTCCTGGTGGAACTTCATAGCAAAGTACAAAGTTCGTTTTGGATGGACAAAGTTAGTTGAAATAGACAGTTTTTGCATAAAAACTCATTCCTGGTGGAACTTCATAGCAAAGTACAAAGTTCGTTTTGGATGGATCATTTTAGTTGAAATAGACAGTTTTTGCATGAAAACTCATTCCTGGTGGAACTTCATAGCAAAGTACAAAGTTCGTTTTGGATGGACAAAGTTAGTTGAAATAGACAGTTTTTGCATGAAAACTCATTCCTGGTGGAACTTCATAGCAAAGTACAAAGTTCGTTTTGGATGGACAAAGTTAGTTGAAATAGACAGTTTTTGCATGAAAACTCATTCCTGGTGGAACTTCATAGCAAAGTACAAAGTTCGTTTTGGATGGATCATTTTAGTTGAAATAGACAGTTTTTGCATGAAAACTCATTCCTGGTGGAACTTCATAGCAAAGTACAAAGTTCGTTTTAGATGGACAAAGTTAGTTGAAATAGACAGTTTTTGCATAAAAACTCATTCCTGGTGGAACTTCATAGCAAAGTACAAAGTTCGTTTTGGATGGACAAAATTAGTTGAAATAGACAGTTTTTGCATAAAAACTCAATCCTGGTAGAATTCCATAGCAATGTACAAAGTTCATAACGGATGCACCAATTTAGTTGAAATAGACAGTTTTTGCATGTAAACTCATTCCTGGTGGAACTTCATAGCAAAGTACAAAGTTCGTTTTGGATGGACAAAGTTAGTTGAAATAGACAGTTTTTGCATGAAAACTCATTCCTGGTGGAACTTCATAGCAAAGTACAAAGTTCGTTTTGGATGGACAAAGTTAGTTGAAATAGACAGTTTTTGCATAAAAACTCATTCCTGGTGGAACTTCATAGCAAAGTACAAAGTTCGTTTTGGATGGATCATTTTAGTTGAAATAGACAGTTTTTGCATGAAAACTCATTCCTGGTGGAACTTCATAGCAAAGTACAAAGTTCGTTTTGGATGGACAAAGTTAGTTGAAATAGACAGTTTTTGCATGAAAACTCATTCCTGGTGGAACTTCATAGCAAAGTACAAAGTTCGTTTTGGATGGACAAAGTTAGTTGAAATAGACAGTTTTTGCATAAAAACTCATTCCTGGTGGAACTTCATAGCAAAGTACAAAGTTCGTTTTGGATGGATCATTTTAGTTGAAATAGACAGTTTTTGCATGAAAACTCATTCCTGGTGGAACTTCATAGCAAAGTACAAAGTTCGTTTTGGATGGACAAAGTTAGTTGAAATAGACAGTTTTTGCATGAAAACTCATTCCTGGTGGAACTTCATAGCAAAGTACAAAGTTCGTTTTGGATGGACAAAGTTAGTTGAAATAGACAGTTTTTGCATAAAAACTCATTCCTGGTGGAACTTCATAGCAAAGTACAAAGTTCGTTTTGGATGGACAAAATTAGTTGAAATAGACAGTTTTTGCATAAAAACTCAATCCTGGTAGAATTCCATAGCAATGTACAAAGTTCATAACGGATGCACCAATTTAGTTGAAATAGACAGTTTTTGCATGTAAACTCATTCCTGGTGGAACTTCATAGCAAAGTACAAAGTTCGTTTTGGATGGACAAAGTTAGTTGAAATAGACAGTTTTTGCATGAAAACTCATTCCTGGTGGAACTTCATAGCAAAGTACAAAGTTCGTTTTGGATGGACAAAGTTAGTTGAAATAGACAGTTTTTGCATAAAAACTCAATCCTGGTAGAATTCCATAGCAATGTACAAAGTTCATAACGGATGCACCAATTTAGTTGAAATAGACAGTTTTTGCATGTAAACTCATTCCTGGTGGAACTTCATAGCAAAGTACAAAGTTCGTTTTGGATGAACAAAGTTAGTTGAAATAGACAGTTTTTGCATGAAAACTCATTCCTGGTGGAACTCCATAGCAAAGTACAAAGTTCGTTTTGGATGGACAAAGTTAGTTGAAATAGACAGTTTTTGCATAAAAACTCATTCCTGGTGGAACTTCATAGCAAAGTACAAAGTTCGTTTTGGATGGATCATTTTAGTTGAAATAGACAGTTTTTGCATGAAAACTCATTCCTGGTGGAACTTCATAGCAAAGTACAAAGTTCGTTTTGGATGGACAAAGTTAGTTGAAATAGACAGTTTTTGCATGAAAACTCATTCCTGGTGGAACTTCATAGCAAAGTACAAAGTTCGTTTTGGATGGACAAAGTTAGTTGAAATAGACAGTTTTTGCATGAAAACTCATTCCTGGTGGAACTTCATAGCAAAGTACAAAGTTCGTTTTGGATGGACAAAGTTAGTTGAAATAGACAGTTTTTGCATGAAAACTCATTCCTGGTGGAACTTCATAGCAAAGTACAAAGTTCGTTTTGGATGCACAAAGTTAGTTGAAATAGACAGTTTTTGCATAAAAACTCATTCCTGGTGGAACTTCATAGCAAAGTACAAAGTTCGTTTTGGATGGATCATTTTAGTTGAAATAGACAGTTTTTGCATGAAAACTCATTCCTGGTGGAACTTCATAGCAAAGTACAAAGTTCGTTTTGGATGGACAAAGTTAGTTGAAATAGACAGTTTTTGCATGAAAACTCATTCCTGGTGGAACTTCATAGCAAAGTACAAAGTTCGTTTTGGATGGATCATTTTAGTTGAAATAGACAGTTTTTGCATAAAAACTCATTCCTGGTGGAACTTCATAGCAAAGTACAAAGTTCGTTTTGGATGGACAAAGTTAGTTGAAATAGACAGTTTTTGCATGAAAACTCATTCCTGGTGGAACTTCATAGCAAAGTACAAAGTTCGTTTTGGATGGACAAAGTTAGTTGAAATAGACAGTTTTTGCATGAAAACTCATTCCTGGTGGAACTTCATAGCAAAGTACAAAGTTCGTTTTGGATGGACAAAGTTAGTTGAAATAGACAGTTTTTGCATGAAAACTCATTCCTGGTGGAACTTCATAGCAAAGTACAAAGTTCGTTTTGGATGGACAAAGTTAGTTGAAATAGACAGTTTTTGCATGAAAACTCATTCCTGGTGGAACTTCATAGCAAAGTACAAAGTTCGTTTTGGATGGACAAAGTTAGTTGAAATAGACAGTTTTTGCATAAAAACTCATTCCTGGTGGAACTTCATAGCAAAGTACAAAGTTCGTTTTGGATGGATCATTTTAGTTGAAATAGACAGTTTTTGCATAAAAACTCATTCCTGGTGGAACTTCATAGCAAAGTACAAAGTTCGTTTTGGATGGACAAAGTTAGTTGAAATAGACAGTTTTTGCATAAAAACTCATTCCTGGTGGAACTTCATAGCAAAGTACAAAGTTCGTTTTGGATGGACAAAGTTAGTTGAAATAGACAGTTTTTGCATGAAAACTCATTCCTGGTGGAACTTCATAGCAAAGTACAAAGTTCGTTTTGGATGGACAAAGTTAGTTGAAATAGACAGTTTTTGCATAAAAACTCATTCCTGGTGGAACTTCATAGCAAAGTACAAAGTTCGTTTTGGATGGACAAAGTTAGTTGAAATAGACAGTTTTTGCATGAAAACTCATTCCTGGTGGAACTTCATAGCAAAGTACAAAGTTCGTTTTGGATGGACGAATTAAGTTGAAATAGACAGTTTTTGCATGAAAACTCATTCCTGGTGGAACTTCATAGCAAAGTACAAAGTTCGTTTTGGATGGACAAAGTTAGTTGAAATAGACAGTTTTTGCATAAAAACTCATTCCTGGTGGAACTTCATAGCAAAGTACAAAGTTCGTTTTGGATGGACAAAGTTAGTTGAAATAGACAGTTTTTGCATAAAAACTCATTCCTGGTGGAACTTCATAGCAAAGTACAAAGTTCGTTTTGGATGGACAAAGTTAGTTGAAATAGACAGTTTTTGCATGAAAACTCATTCCTGGTGGAACTTCATAGCAAAGTACAAAGTTCGTTTTGGATGGATCATTTTAGTTGAAATAGACAGTTTTTGCATGAAAACTCATTCCTGGTGGAACTTCATAGCAAAGTACAAAGTTCGTTTTGGATGGACAAAGTTAGTTGAAATAGACAGTTTTTGCATAAAAACTCATTCCTGGTGGAACTTCATAGCAAAGTACAAAGTTCGTTTTGGATGGATCATTTTAGTTGAAATAGACAGTTTTTGCATGAAAACTCATTCCTGGTGGAACTTCATAGCAAAGTACAAAGTTCGTTTTGGATGGACAAAGTTAGTTGAAATAGACAGTTTTTGCATAAAAACTCATTCCTGGTGGAACTTCATAGCAAAGTACAAAGTTCGTTTTGGATGGACAAAGTTAGTTGAAATAGACAGTTTTTGCATGAAAACTCATTCCTGGTGGAACTTCATAGCAAAGTACAAAGTTCGTTTTGGATGGACAAAGTTAGTTGAAATAGACAGTTTTTGCATAAAAACTCATTCCTGGTGGAACTTCATAGCAAAGTACAAAGTTCGTTTTGGATGGACAAAGTTAGTTGAAATAGACAGTTTTTGCATGAAAACTCATTCCTGGTGGAACTTCATAGCAAAGTACAAAGTTCGTTTTGGATGAATCATTTTTGTTGAAATAGACAGTTTTTGCATGAAAACTCATTCCTGGTGGAACTTCATAGCAAAGTACAAAGTTCGTTTTGGATGGACAAAGTTAGTTGAAATAGACAGTTTTTGCATAAAAACTCACTCCTGGTGGAACTTCATAGCAAAGTACAAAGTTCGTTTTGGATGGACAAAGTTAGTTGAAATAGACAGTTTTTGCATGAAAACTCATTCCTGGTGGAACTTCATAGCAAAGTACAAAGTTCGTTTTGGATGGACAAAGTTAGTTGAAATAGACAGTTTTTGCATAAAAACTCATTCCTGGTGGAACTTCATAGCAAAGTACAAAGTTCGTTTTGGATGGACAAAGTTAGTTGAAATAGACAGTTTTTGCATGAAAACTCATTCCTGGTGGAACTTCATAGCAAAGTACAAAGTTCGTTTTGGATGGATCATTTTAGTTGAAATAGACAGTTTTTGCATGAAAACTCATTCCTGGTGGAACTTCATAGCAAAGTACAAAGTTCGTTTTGGATGGACAAAGTTAGTTGAAATAGACAGTTTTTGCATAAAAACTCATTCCTGGTGGAACTTCATAGCAAAGTACAAAGTTCGTTTTGGATGGATCATTTTAGTTGAAATAGACAGTTTTTGCATAAAAACTCATTCCTGGTGGAACTTCATAGCAAAGTACAAAGTTCGTTTTGGATGGATCATTTTAGTTGAAATAGACAGTTTTTGCATGTAAACTCATTCCTGGTGGAACTTCATAGCAAAGTACAAAGTTCGTTTTGGATGGACAAAGTTAGTTGAAATAGACAGTTTTTGCATGAAAACTCATTCCTGGTGGAACTTCATAGCAAAGTACAAAGTTCGTTTTGGATGGACAAAGTTAGTTGAAATAGACAGTTTTTGCATGAAAACTCATTCCTGGTGGAACTTCATAGCAAAGTACAAAGTTCGTTTTGGATGGACAAAGTTAGTTGAAATAGACAGTTTTTGCATGAAAACTCATTCCTGGTGGAACTTCATAGCAAAGTACAAAGTTCGTTTTGGATGGACAAAGTTAGTTGAAATAGACAGTTTTTGCATGAAAACTCATTCCTGGTGGAACTTCATAGCTAAGTAAAAAATTCGTTTTGGATGGACAAAGTTAGTTGAAATAGACAGTTTTTGCATAAAAACTCATTCCTGGTGGAACTTCATAGCAAAGTACAAAGTTCGTTTTGGATGGACAAAGTTAGTTGAAATAGACAGTTTTTGCATGAAAACTCATTCCTGGTGGAACTTCATAGCAAAGTACAAAGTTCGTTTTGGATGGACAAAGTTAGTTGAAATAGACAGTTTTTGCATAAAAACTCATTCCTGGTGGAACTTCATAGCAAAGTACAAAGTTCGTTTTGGATGGATCAATTTAGTTGAAATAGACAGTTTTTGCATGAAAACTCATTCCTGGTGGAACTTCATAGCAAAGTACAAAGTTCGTTTTGGATGGACAAAGTAAGTTGAAATAGACAGTTTTTGCATGAAAACTCATTCCTGGTGGAACTTCATAGCAAAGTACAAAGTTCGTTTTGGATGGACAAAGTTAGTTGAAATAGACAGTTTTTGCATGAAAACTCATTCCTGGTGGAACTTCATAGCAAAGTACAAAGTTCGTTTTGGATGGACAAAGTAAGTTGAAATAGACAGTTTTTGCATAAAAACTCATTCCTGGTGGAACTTCATAGCAAAGTACAAAGTTCGTTTTGGATGGACAAAGTTAGTTGAAATAGACAGTTTTTGCATGAAAACTCATTCCTGGTGGAACTTCATAGCAAAGTACAAAGTTCGTTTTGGATGGACAAAGTTAGTTGAAATAGACAGTTTTTGCATGAAAACTCATTCCTGGTGGAACTTCATAGCAAAGTACAAAGTTCATTTTGGATGGATCAATTTAGTTGAAATAGACAGTTTTTGCATGAAAACTCATTCCTGGTGGAACTTCATCGCAAAGTACAAAGTTCGTTTTGGATGGACAAAGTTAGTTGAAATAGACAGTTTTTGCATGAAAACTCATTCCTGGTGGAACTTCATAGCAAAGTACAAAGTTCGTTTTGGATGGACAAAGTTAGTTGAAATAGACAGTTTTTGCATAAAAACTCATTCCTGGTGGAACTTCATAGCAAAGTACAAAGTTCGTTTTGGATGGACAAAGTTAGTTGAAATAGACAGTTTTTGCATGAAAACTCATTCCTGGTGGAACTTCATAGCAAAGTACAAAGTTCGTTTTGGATGGACAAAGTTAGTTGAAATAGACAGTTTTTGCATGAAAACTCATTCCTGGTGGAACTTCATAGCAAAGTACAAAGTTCGTTTTGGATGGACAAAGTTAGTTGAAATAGACAGTTTTTGCATAAAAACTCATTCCTGGTGGAACTTCATAGCAAAGTACAAAGTTCGTTTTGGATGGACAAAGTTAGTTGAAATAGACAGTTTTTGCATGAAAACTCATTCCTGGTGGAACTTCATAGCAAAGTACAAAGTTCGTTTTGGATGGACAAAGTTAGTTGAAATAGACAGTTTTTGCATGAAAACTCATTCCTGGTGGAACTTCATAGCAAAGTACAAAGTTCGTTTTGGATGGACAAAGTTAGTTGAAATAGACAGTTTTTGCATGAAAACTCATTCCTGGTGGAACTTCATAGCAAAGTACAAAGTTCGTTTTGGATGGACAAAGTTAGTTGAAATAGACAGTTTTTGCATGAAAACTCATTCCTGGTGGAACTTCATAGCAAAGTACAAAGTTCGTTTTGGATGGACAAAGTTAGTTGAAAGAGACAGTTTTTGAATGAAAACTCATTCCTGGTGGAACTTCATAGCAAAGTACAAAGTTCGTTTTGGATGGATCAATTTAGTTGAAATAGACAGTTTTTGCATGAAAACTCATTCCTGGTGGAACTTCATAGCAAAGAACAAAGTTCGTTTTGGATGGACAAAGTTAGTTGAAATAGACAGTTTTTGCATGAAAACTCATTCCTGGTGGAACTTCATAGCAAAGTACAAAGTTCGTTTTGGATGGACAAAGTTAGTTGAAATAGACAGTTTTTGCATGAAAACTCATTCCTGGTGGAACTTCATAGCAAAGTACAAAGTTCGTTTTGGATGGATCAATTTAGTTGAAATAGACAGTTTTTGCATGAAAACTCATTCCTGGTGGAACTTCATAGCAAAGAACAAAGTTCGTTTTGGATGGATCAATTTAGTTGAAATAGACAGTTTTTGCATGAAAACTCATTCCTGGTGGAACTTCATAGCAAAGTACAAAGTTCGTTTTGGATGGATCAATTTAGTTGAAATAGACAGTTTTTGCATGAAAACTCATTCCTGGTGGAACTTCATAGCAAAGTACAAAGTTCGTTTTGGATGGACAAAGTTAGTTGAAATAGACAGTTTTTGCATGAAAACTCATTCCTGGTGGAACTTCATAGCAAAGTACAAAGTTCGTTTTGGATGGACAAAGTTAGTTGAAATAGACAGTTTTTGCATGAAAACTCATTCCTGGTGGAACTTCATAGCAAAGTACAAAGTTCGTTTTGGATGGACAAAGTTAGTTGAAATAGACAGTTTTTGCATAAAAACTCATTCCTGGTGGAACTTCATAGCAAAGTACAAAGTTCGTTTTGGATGGATCAATTTAGTTAAAATAGACAGTTTTTGCATGAAAACTCATTCCTGGTGGAACTTCATAGCAAAGTACAAAGTTCGTTTTGGATGGACAAAGTTAGTTGAAATAGACAGTTTTTGCATGAAAACTCATTCCTGGTGGAACTTCATAGCAAAGTACAAAGTTCGTTTTGGATGGACAAAGTTAGTTGAAATAGACAGTTTTTGCATGAAAACTCATTCCTGGTGGAACTTCATAGCAAAGTACAAAGTTCGTTTTGGATGGATCAATTTAGTTAAAATAGACAGTTTTTGCATGAAAACTCATTCCTGGTGGAACTTCATAGCAAAGTACAAAGTTCGTTTTGGATGGACAAAGTTAGTTGAAATAGACAGTTTTTGCATGAAAACTCATTCCTGGTGGAACTTCATAGCAAAGTACAAAGTTCGTTTTGGATGGACAAAGTTAGTTGAAATAGACAGTTTTTGCATGAAAACTCATTCCTGGTGGAACTTCATAGCAAAGAACAAAGTTCGTTTTGGATGGATCAATTTAGTTAAAATAGACAGTTTTTGCATGAAAACTCATTCCTGGTGGAACTTCATAGCAAAGTACAAAGTTCGTTTTGGATGGATCAATTTAGTTGAAATAGACAGTTTTTGCATGAAAACTCATTCCTGGTGGAACTTCATAGCAAAGTACAAAGTTCGTTTTGGATGGATCAATTTAGTTGAAATAGACAGTTTTTGCATGAAAACTCATTCCTGGTGGAACTTCATAGCAAAGTACAAAGTTCGTTTTGGATGGATCAATTTAGTTAAAAAAGACAGTTTTTGCATGAAAACTCATTCCTGGTGGAACTTCATAGCAAAGTACAAAGTTCGTTTTGGATGGATCAATTTAGTTAAAATAGACAGTTTTTGCATGAAAACTCATTCCTGGTGGAACTTCATAGCAAAGTACAAAGTTCGTTTTGGATGGACAAAGTTAGTTGAAATAGACAGTTTTTGCATGAAAACTCATTCCTGGTGGAACTTCATAGCAAAGAACAAAGTTCGTTTTGGATGGATCAATTTAGTTGAAATAGACAGTTTTTGCATGAAAACTCATTCCTGGTGGAACTTCATAGCAAAGTACAAAGTTCGTTTTGGATGGATCAATTTAGTTAAAATAGACAGTTTTTGCATGAAAACTCATTCCTGGTGGAACTTCATAGCAAAGTACAAAGTTCGTTTTGGATGGACAAAGTTAGTTGAAATAGACAGTTTTTGCATGAAAACTCATTCCTGGTGGAACTTCATAGCAAAGTACAAAGTTCGTTTTGGATGGACAAAGTTAGTTGAAATAGACAGTTCTTGCATAAAAACTCATTCCTGGTGGAACTTCATAGCAAAGTACAAAGTTCGTTTTGGATGGACAAAGTTAGTTGAAATAGACAGTTCTTGCATGAAAACTCATTCCTGGTGGAACTTCATAGCAAAGTACAAAGTTCGTTTTGGATGGACAAAGTTAGTTGAAATAGACAGTTCTTGCATAAAAACTCATTCCTGGTGGAACTTCATAGCAAAGAACAAAGTTCGTATCGGATGCACCAATTTAGTTGAAATAGACAGTTCTTGCATGAAAACTCATTCCTGGTGGAACTTCATAGCAAAGTACAAAGTTCGTATCGGATGCACCAATTTAGTTGAAATAGACAGTTCTTGCATGAAAACTCATTCCTGGTGGAACTTCATATCAAAGTACAAAGTTCGTTTTGGATGGACAAAGTTAGTTGAAATAGACAGTTTTTGCATGAAAACTCATTCCTGGTGGAACTTCATAGCAAAGTACAAAGTTCGTTTTGGATGGACAAAGTTAGTTGAAATAGACAGTTTTTGCATGAAAACTCATTCCTGGTAGAACTTCATAGCAAAGTACAAAGTTCGTTTTGGATGGATCAATTTAGTTAAAATAGACAGTTTTTGCATGAAAACTCATTCCTGGTGGAACTTCATAGCAAAGAACAAAGTTCGTTTTGGATGGATCAATTTAGTTGAAATAGACAGTTTTTGCATAAAAACTCATTCCTGGTGGAACTTCATAGCAAAGTACAAAGTTCGTTTTGGATGGATCAATTTAGTTGAAATAGACAGTTTTTGCATAAAAACTCATTCCTGGTGGAACTTCATAGCAAAGAACAAAGTTCGTTTTGGATGGACAAAGTTAGTTGAAATAGACAGTTTTTGCATGAAAACTCATTCCTGGTGGAACTTCATAGCAAAGAACAAAGTTCGTTTTGGATGGATCAATTTAGTTGAAATAGACAGTTTTTGCATGAAAACTCATTCCTGGTGGAACTTCATAGCAAAGAACAAAGTTCGTTTTGGATGGACAAAGTTAGTTGAAATAGACAGTTCTTGCATGAAAACTCATTCCTGGTGGAACTTCATAGCAAAGTACAAAGTTCGTTTTGGATGGACAAAGTTAGTTGAAATAGACAGTTTTTGCATGAAAACTCATTCCTGGTGGAACTTCATAGCAAAGTACAAAGTTCGTTTTGGATGGACAAAGTTAGTTAAAATAGACAGTTCTTGCATGAAAACTCATTCCTGGTAGAACTTCATAGCAAAGTACAAAGTTCGTATCGAATGGACGAATTAAGTTGAAATAGACAGTTTTTGCATGAAAACTCATTCCTGGTGGAACTTCATAGCAAAGAACAAAGTTCGTTTTGGATGGATCAATTTAGTTGAAATAGACAGTTTTTGCATGAAAACTCATTCCTGGTGGAACTTCATAGCAAAGTACAAAGTTCGTTTTGGATGGATCAATTTAGTTAAAATAGACAGTTTTTGCATGAAAACTCATTCCTGGTGGAACTTCATAGCAAAGTACAAAGTTCGTTTTGGATGGACAAAGTTAGTTGAAATAGACAGTTTTTGCATGAAAACTCATTCCTGGTGGAACTTCATAGCAAAGAACAAAGTTCGTTTTGGATGGATCAATTTAGTTGAAATAGACAGTTTTTGCATGAAAACTCATTCCTGGTGGAACTTCATAGCAAAGTACAAAGTTCGTTTTGGATGGACAAAGTTAGTTGAAATAGACAGTTTTTGCATGAAAACTCATTCCTGGTGGAACTTCATAGCAAAGTACAAAGTTCGTTTTGGATGGACAAAGTTAGTTGAAATAGACAGTTCTTGCATGAAAACTCATTCCTGGTAGAACTTCATAGCAAAGTACAAAGTTCGTTTTGGATGGATCAATTTAGTTGAAATAGACAGTTTTTGCATGAAAACTCATTCCTGGTAGAACTTCATAGCAAAGTACAAAGTTCGTTTTGGATGGATCAATTTAGTTGAAATAGACAGTTTTTGCATGTAAACTCATTCCTGGTGGAACTTCATAGCAAAGAACAAAGTTCGTATCGGATGCACCAATTTAGTTGAAATAGACAGTTCTTGCATGAAAACTCATTCCTGGTGGAACTTCATAGCAAAGTACAAAGTTCGTATCGGATGCACCAATTTAGTTGAAATAGACAGTTCTTGCATGAAAACTCATTCCTGGTGGAACTTCATAGCAAAGTACAAAGTTCGTTTTGGATGGACAAAGTTAGTTGAAATAGACAGTTTTTGCATGAAAACTCATTCCTGGTGGAACTTCATAGCAAAGTACAAAGTTCGTTTTGGATGGACAAAGTTAGTTAAAATAGACAGTTCTTGCATGAAAACTCATTCCTGGTAGAACTTCATAGCAAAGTACAAAGTTCGTATCGAATGGACGAATTAAGTTGTAATAGACAGTTTTTGCATGAAAACTCATTCCTGGTGGAACTTCATAGCAAAGAACAAAGTTCGTTTTGGATGGATCAATTTAGTTGAAATAGACAGTTTTTGCATGAAAACTCATTCCTGGTGGAACTTCATAGCAAAGTACAAAGTTCATTTTGGATGGATCAATTTAGTTAAAATAGACAGTTTTTGCATGAAAACTCATTCCTGGTGGAACTTCATAGCAAAGTACAAAGTTCGTTTTGGATGGACAAAGTTAGTTGAAATAGACAGTTTTTGCATGAAAACTCATTCCTGGTGGAACTTCATAGCAAAGAACAAAGTTCGTTTTGGATGGATCAATTTAGTTGAAATAGACAGTTTTTGCATGAAAACTCATTCCTGGTGGAACTTCATAGCAAAGAACAAAGTTCGTTTTGGATGGATCAATTTAGTTGAAATAGACAGTTTTTGCATGAAAACTCATTCCTGGTGGAACTTCATAGCAAAGTACAAAGTTCGTTTTGGATGGATCAATTTAGTTAAAATAGACAGTTTTTGCATGAAAACTCATTCCTGGTGGAACTTCATAGCAAAGTACAAAGTTCGTTTTGGATGGACAAAGTTAGTTGAAATAGACAGTTTTTGCATGAAAACTCATTCCTGGTGGAACTTCATAGCAAAGTACAAAGTTCGTTTTGGATGGATCAATTTAGTTGAAATAGACAGTTTTTGCATGAAAACTCATTCCTGGTGGAACTTCATAGCAAAGTACAAAGTTCGTTTTGGATGGACAAAGTTAGTTGAAATAGACAGTTTTTGCATGAAAACTCATTCCTGGTGGAACTTCATAGCAAAGAACAAAGTTCGTTTTGGATGGACAAAGTTAGTTGCAATAGACAGTTTTTGCATAAAAACTCATTCCTGGTGTAACTTCATAGCAAAGTACAAAGTTCGTTTTGGATGGACAAAGTTAGTTGAAATAGACAGTTTTTGCATGAAAACTCATTCCTGGTGGAACTTCATAGCAAAGTACAAAGTTCGTTTTGGATGGACAAAGTTAGTTGCAATAGACAGTTTTTGCATAAAAACTCATTCCTGGTGGAACTTCATAGCAAAGTACAAAGTTCGTTTTGGATGGACAAAGTTAGTTGAAATAGACAGTTCTTGCATAAAAACTCATTCCTGGTGGAACTTCATAGCAAAGTACAAAGTTCGTTTTGGATGGACAAAGTTAGTTGAAATAGACAGTTTTTGCATGAAAACTCATTCCTGGTGGAACTTCATAGCAAAGAACAAAGTTCGTTTTGGATGGATCAATTTAGTTGAAATAGACAGTTTTTGCATGAAAACTCATTCCTGGTGGAACTTCATAGCAAAGAACAAAGTTCGTTTTGGATGGATCAATTTAGTTGAAATAGACAGTTTTTGCATGAAAACTCATTCCTGGTGGAACTTCATAGCAAAGTACAAAGTTCGTTTTGGATGGATCAATTTAGTTAAAATAGACAGTTTTTGCATGAAAACTCATTCCTGGTGGAACTTCATAGCAAAGTACAAAGTTCGTTTTGGATGGACAAAGTTAGTTGAAATAGACAGTTTTTGCATGAAAACTCATTCCTGGTGGAACTTCATAGCAAAGTACAAAGTTCGTTTTGGATGGATCAATTTAGTTGAAATAGACAGTTTTTGCATGAAAACTCATTCCTGGTGGAACTTCATAGCAAAGTACAAAGTTCGTTTTGGATGGACAAAGTTAGTTGAAATAGACAGTTTTTGCATGAAAACTCATTCCTGGTGGAACTTCATAGCAAAGAACAAAGTTCGTTTTGGATGGACAAAGTTAGTTGCAATAGACAGTTTTTGCATAAAAACTCATTCCTGGTGTAACTTCATAGCAAAGTACAAAGTTCGTTTTGGATGGACAAAGTTAGTTGAAATAGACAGTTTTTGCATGAAAACTCATTCCTGGTGGAACTTCATAGCAAAGTACAAAGTTCGTTTTGGATGGACAAAGTTAGTTGCAATAGACAGTTTTTGCATAAAAACTCATTCCTGGTGGAACTTCATAGCAAAGTACAAAGTTCGTTTTGGATGGACAAAGTTAGTTGAAATAGACAGTTTTTGAATGAAAACTCATTCCTGGTGGAACTTCATAGCAAAGTACAAAGTTCGTTTTGGATGGACAAAGTTAGTTGAAATAGACAGTTCTTGCATGAAAACTCATTCCTGGTGGAACTTCATAGCAAAGAACAAAGTTCGAATCGGATGGACAAAGTTAGTTGTAATTAACAGTTTTTGTATGAAAACACACTTCTGGTGGAACTTCATATCAAAGTACAAAGTTCGTTTTGGATGGACAAAGTTAGTTGAAATAGACAGTTTTTGCATAAAAACTCATTCCTGGTGTAACTTCATAGCAAAGTACAAAGTTCGTTTTGGATGGACAAAGTTAGTTGAAATAGACAGTTTTTGCATGAAAACTCATTCCTGGTGGAACTTCATAGCAAAGTACAAAGTTCGTTTTGGATGGACAAAGTTAGTTGCAATAGACAGTTTTTGCATAAAAACTCATTCCTGGTGGAACTTCATAGCAAAGTACAAAGTTCGTTTTGGATGGACAAAGTTAGTTGAAATAGACAGTTCTTGCATAAAAACTCATTCCTGGTGGAACTTCATAGCAAAGTACAAAGTTCGTTTTGGATGGACAAAGTTAGTTGAAATAGACAGTTCTTGCATGAAAACTCATTCCTGGTGGAACTTCATAGCAAAGTACAAAGTTCGTTTTGGATGGACAAAGTTAGTTGAAATAGACAGTTTTTGCATGAAAACTCATTCCTGGTGGAACTTCATAGCAAAGTACAAAGTTCGTTTTGGATGGACAAAGTTAGTTGAAATAGACAGTTTTTGCATGAAAACTCATTCCTGGTGGAACTTCATAGCAAAGAACAAAGTTCGTTTTGGATGGATCAATTTAGTTGAAATAGACAGTTTTTGCATGAAAACTCATTCCTGGTGGAACTTCATAGCAAAGTACAAAGTTCGTTTTGGATGGACAAAGTTAGTTGAAATAGACAGTTTTTGCATGAAAACTCATTCCTGGTGGAACTTCATAGCAAAGTACAAAGTTCGTTTTGGATGGATCAATTTAGTAGAAAAAGACAGTTTTTGCATGAAAACTCATTCCTGGTGGAACTTCATAGCAAAGTACAAAGTTCGTTTTGGATGGACAAAGTTAGTTGAAATAGACAGTTTTTGCATGAAAACTCATTCCTGGTGGAACTTCATAGCAAAGTACAAAGTTCGTTTTGGATGGATCAATTTAGTTGAAATAGACAGTTCTTGCATAAAAACTCATTCCTGGTGGAACTTCATAGCAAAGTACAAAGTTCGTTTTGGATGGATCAATTTAGTTGAAATAGACAGTTTTTGCATGAAAACTCATTCCTGGTGGAACTTCATAGCAAAGTACAAAGTTCGTTTTGGATGGACAAAGTTAGTTGAAATAGACAGTTTTTGCATGAAAACTCATTCCTGGTGGAACTTCATAGCAAAGAACAAAGTTCGTTTTGGATGGATCAATTTAGTTGAAATAGACAGTTTTTGCATGAAAACTCATTCCTGGTGGAACTTCATAGCAAAGTACAAAGTTCGTATCGGATGGACGAATTTAGTTGAAATAGACAGTTTTTGCATGAAAACTCATTCCTGGTGGAACTTCATAGCAAAGAACAAAGTTCGTTTTGGATGGATCAATTTAGTTGAAATAGACAGTTTTTGCATGAAAACTCATTCCTGGTGGAACTTCATAGCAAAGTACAAAGTTCGTTTTGGATGGATCAATTTAGTAGAAATAGACAGTTTTTGCATGAAAACTCATTCCTGGTGGAACTTCATAGCAAAGTACAAAGTTCGTTTTGGATGGACAAAGTTAGTTGAAATAGACAGTTCTTGCATGAAAACTCATTCCTGGTGGAACTTCATAGCAAAGTACAAAGTTCGTTTTGGATGGATCAATTTAGTTGAAATAGACAGTTTTTGCATGAAAACTCATTCCTGGTGGAACTTCATAGCAAAGTACAAAGTTCGTTTTGGATGGATCAATTTAGTTGAAATAGACAGTTTTTGCATGAAAACTCATTCCTGGTGGAACTTCACAGCAAAGTACAAAGTTCGTTTTGGATGGATAAATTTAGTTGAAATAGACAGTTTTTGCATGAAAACTCATTCCTGGTGGAACTTCATAGCAAAGTACAAAGTTCGTTTTGGATGGATCAGTTTAGTTGAAATAGACAGTTTTTGCATAAAAACTCATTCCTGGTGGAACTTCATAGCAAAGTACAAAGTTCGTTTTGGATGGACAAAATTAGTTGAAATAGACAGTTTTTGCATGAAAACTCATTCCTGGTGGAACTTCATAGCAAAGAACAAAGTTCGTTTTGGATGGATCAATTTAGTAGAAATAGACAGTTTTTGCATGAAAACTCATTCCTGGTGGAACTTCATAGCAAAGTACAAAGTTCGTTTTGGATGGACAAAGTTAGTTGAAATAGACAGTTCTTGCATAAAAACTCATTCCTGGTGGAACTTCATAGCAAAGTACAAAGTTCGTTTTGGATGGATCAGTTTAGTTGAAATAGACAGTTTTTGCATAAAAACTCATTCCTGGTGGAACTTCATAGCAAAGTACAAAGTTCGTTTTGGATGGATCAATTTAGTTGAAATAGACAGTTTTTGCATGAAAACTCATTCCTGGTGGAACTTCATAGCAAAGTACAAAGTTCGTTTTGGATGGACAAAGTTAGTTGAAATAGACAGTTTTTGCATGAAAACTCATTCCTGGTGGAACTTCATAGCAAAGAACAAAGTTCGTTTTGGATGGACAAAGTTAGTTGAAATAGACAGTTTTTGCATGAAAACTCATTCCTGGTGGAACTTCATAGCAAAGTACAAAGTTCGTTTTGGATGGACAAAGTTAGTTGAAATAGACAGTTTTTGCATGAAAACTCATTCCTGGTGGAACTTCATAGCAAAGAACAAAGTTCGTTTTGGATGGATCAATTTAGTTGAAATAGACAGTTTTTGCATGAAAACTCATTCCTGGTGGAACTTCATAGCAAAGTACAAAGTTCGTATCGGATGGACGAATTTAGTTGAAATAGACAGTTTTTGCATGAAAACTCATTCCTGGTGGAACTTCATAGCAAAGAACAAAGTTCGTTTTGGATGGACAAAGTTAGTTGAAATAGACAGTTCTTGCATAAAAACTCATTCCTGGTGGAACTTCATAGCAAAGTACAAAGTTCGTTTTGGATGGACAAAGTTAGTTGAAATAGACAGTTCTTGCATGAAAACTCATTCCTGGTGGAACTTCATAGCAAAGTACAAAGTTCGTTTTGGATGGACAAAGTTAGTTGAAATAGACAGTTTTTGCATGAAAACTCATTCCTGGTGGAACTTCATAGCAAAGTACAAAGTTCGTTTTGGATGGACAAAGTTAGTTGAAATAGACAGTTTTTGCATGAAAACTCATTCCTGGTGGAACTTCATAGCAAAGAACAAAGTTCGTTTTGGATGGATCAATTTAGTTGAAATAGACAGTTTTTGCATGAAAACTCATTCCTGGTGGAACTTCATAGCAAAGTACAAAGTTCGTTTTGGATGGACAAAGTTAGTTGAAATAGACAGTTTTTGCATGAAAACTCATTCCTGGTGGAACTTCATAGCAAAGTACAAAGTTCGTTTTGAATGGATCAATTTAGTTGCAATAGACAGTTTTTGCATAAAAACTCATTCCTGGTGGAACTTCATAGCAAAGAACAAAGTTCGTTTTGGATGGACAAAGTTAGTTGAAATAGACAGTTTTTGCATGAAAACTCATTCCTGGTGGAACTTCATAGCAAAGAACAAAGTTCATTTTGGATGGATCAATTTAGTTGAAATAGACAGTTTTTGCATGAAAACTCATTCCTGGTGGAACTTCATAGCAAAGTACAAAGTTCGTATCGGATGGACGAATTAAGTTGAAATAGACAGTTCTTGCATGAAAACTCATTCCTGGTGGAACTTCATAGCAAAGTACAAAGTTCGTTTTGGATGGACAAAGTTAGTTGAAATAGACAGTTTTTGCATGAAAACTCATTCCTGGTGGAACTTCATAGCAAAGAACAAAGTTCGTTTTGGATGGATCAATTTAGTTGAAATAGACAGTTTTTGCATGAAAACTCATTCCTGGTGGAACTTCATAGCAAAGTACAAAGTTCGTATCGGATGGACGAATTTAGTTGAAATAGACAGTTTTTGCATGAAAACTCATTCCTGGTGGAACTTCATAGCAAAGAACAAAGTTCGTTTTGGATGGACAAAGTTAGTTGAAATAGACAGTTCTTGCATAAAAACTCATTCCTGGTGGAACTTCATAGCAAAGTACAAAGTTCGTTTTGGATGGACAAAGTTAGTTGAAATAGACAGTTTTTGCATGAAAACTCATTCCTGGTGGAACTTCATAGCAAAGTACAAAGTTCGTTTTGGATGGACAAAGTTAGTTGAAATAGACAGTTTTTGCATGAAAACTCATTCCTGGTGGAACTTCATAGCAAAGTACAAAGTTCGTTTTGGATGGATCAATTTAGTTGAAATAGACAGTTTTTGCATGAAAACTCATTCCTGGTGGAACTTCATAGCAAAGTACAAAGTTCGTTTTGGATGGACAAAGTTAGTTGAAATAGACAGTTTTTGCATGAAAACTCATTCCTGGTGGAACTTCATAGCACAGTACAAAGTTCGTTTTGGATGGACAAAGTTAGTTGAAATAGACAGTTTTTGCATGAAAACTCATTCCTGGTGGAACTTCATAGCAAAGTACAAAGTTCGTTTTGGATGGATCAATTTAGTTGAAATAGACAGTTTTTGCATGAAAACTCATTCCTGGTGGAACTTCATAGCAAAGTACAAAGTTCGTTTTGGATGGACAAAGTTAGTTGAAATAGACAGTTTTTGCATGAAAACTCATTCCTGGTGGAACTTCATAGCAAAGTACAAAGTTCGTTTTGGATGGACAAAGTTAGTTGAAATAGACAGTTTTTGCATGAAAACTCATTCCTGGTGGAACTTCATAGCAAAGTACAAAGTTCGTTTTGGATGGATCAATTTAGTTGAAATAGACAGTTTTTGCATGAAAACTCATTCCTGGTGGAACTTCATAGCAAAGTACAAAGTTCGTTTTGGATGGATCAATTTAGTTGAAATAGACAGTTTTTGCATGAAAACTCATTCCTGGTGGAACTTCATAGCAAAGTACAAAGTTCGTTTTGGATGGATCAATTTAGTTGAAATAGACAGTTTTTGCATGAAAACTCATTCCTGGTGGAACTTCATAGCAAAGTACAAAGTTCGTTTTGGATGGATCAATTTAGTTGAAATAGACAGTTTTTGCATGAAAACTCATTCCTGGTGGAACTTCATAGCAAAGTACAAAGTTCGTTTTGGATGGACAAAGTTAGTTGAAATAGACAGTTTTTGCATGAAAACTCATTCCTGGTGGAACTTCATAGCAAAGTACAAAGTTCGTTTTGGATGGACAAAGTTAGTTGAAATAGACAGTTTTTGCATGAAAACTCATTCCTGGTGGAACTTCATAGCAAAGTACAAAGTTCGTTTTGGATGGACAAAGTTAGTTGAAATAGACAGTTTTTGCATGAAAACTCATTCCTGGTGGAACTTCATAGCAAAGTACAAAGTTCGTTTTGGATGGATCAATTTAGTTGAAATAGACAGTTTTTGCATGAAAACTCATTCCTGGTGGAACTTCATAGCAAAGTACAAAGTTCGTTTTGGATGGATCAATTTAGTTGAAATAGACAGTTTTTGCATGAAAACTCATTCCTGGTGGAACTTCATAGCAAAGTACAAAGTTCGTTTTGGATGGATCAATTTAGTTGAAATAGACAGTTTTTGCATAAAAACTCATTCCTGGTGGAACTTCATAGCAAAGTACAAAGTTCGTTTTGGATGGACAAAGTTAGTTGAAATAGACAGTTTTTGCATGAAAACTCATTTCTGGTGGAACTTCATAGCAAAGAACAAAGTTCGTTTTGGATGGATCAATTTAGTTGAAATAGACAGTTTTTGCATGAAAACTCATTCCTGGTGGAACTTCATAGCAAAGTACAAAGTTCGTATCGGATGGACGAATTTAGTTGAAATAGACAGTTTTTGCATGAAAACTCATTCCTGGTGGAACTTCATAGCAAAGAACAAAGTTCGTTTTGGATGGACAAATTTAGTTGAAATAGACAGTTTTTGCATGAAAACTCATTCCTGGTGGAACTTCATAGCAAAGTACAAAGTTCGTTTTGGATGGACAAAGTTAGTTGAAATAGACAGTTTTTGCATAAAAACTCATTCCTGGTGGAACTTCATAGCAAAGTACAAAGTTCGTTTTGGATGGATCAATTTAGTTGAAATAGACAGTTCTTGCATGAAAACTCATTCCTGGTAGAACTTCATAGCAAAGTACAAAGTTCGTTTTGGATGGATCAATTTAGTTGAAATAGACAGTTTTTGCATGAAAACTCATTCCTGGTGGAACTTCATAGCAAAGTACAAAGTTCGTTTTGGATGGACAAAGTTAGTTGAAATAGACAGTTTTTGCATAAAAACTCATTCCTGGTGGAACTTCATAGCAAAGTACAAAGTTCGTTTTGGATGGATCAATTTAGTTGAAATAGACAGTTTTTGCATGAAAACTCATTCCTGGTGGAACTTCATAGACAAGTACAAAGTTCGTTTTGGATGGATCAATTTAGTTGAAATAGACAGTTTTTGCATGAAAACTCATTCCTGGTGGAACTTCATAGCAAAGTACAAAGTTCGTTTTGGATGGACAAAGTTAGTTGAAATAGACAGTTTTTGCATGAAAACTCATTCCTGGTGGAACTTCATAGCAAAGTACAAAGTTCGTTTTGGATGGACAAAGATAGTTGAAATAGACAGTTTTTGCATGAAAACTCATTCCTGGTGGAACTTCATAGCAAAGTACAAAGTTCGTTTTGGATGGATCAATTTAGTTGAAATAGACAGTTCTTGCATGAAAACTCATTCCTGGTGGAACTTCATAGCAAAGTACAAAGTTCGTTTTGGATGGACAAAGTTAGTTGAAATAGACAGTTTTTGCATGAAAACTCATTCCTGGTGGAACTTCATAGCAAAGTACAAAGTTCGTTTTGGATGGACAAAGTTAGTTGAAATAGACAGTTTTTGCATAAAAACTCATTCCTGGTGGAACTTCATAGCAAAGTACAAAGTTCGTTTTGGATGGATCAATTTAGTTGAAATAGACAGTTCTTGCATGAAAACTCATTCCTGGTAGAACTTCATAGCAAAGTACAAAGTTCGTTTTGGATGGACAAAGTTAGTTGAAATAGACAGTTTTTGCATGAAAACTCATTCCTGGTGGAACTTCATAGCAAAGTACAAAGTTCGTTTCGGATGGATCAATTTAGTTGAAATAGACAGTTCTTGCATGAAAACTCATTCCTGGTGGAACTTCATAGCAAAGTACAAAGTTCGTTTTGGATGGACAAAGTTAGTTGAAATAGACAGTTTTTGCATGAAAACTCATTCCTGGTGGAACTTCATAGCAAAGTACAAAGTTCGTTTTGGATGGACAAAGTTAGTTGAAATAGACAGTTTTTGCATAAAAACTCATTCCTGGTGGAACTTCATAGCAAAGTACAAAGTTCGTTTTGGATGGACGAATTAAGTTGAAATAGACAGTTTTTGTATGAAAACTCATTCCTGGTGGAACTTCATAGCAAAGTACAAAGTTCGTTTTGGATAGACAAAGTTAGTTGAAATAGACAGTTTTTGCATGAAAACTCATTCCTGGTGGAACTTCATAGCAAAGTACAAAGTTCGTTTTGGATGGATCAATTTAGTTGAAATAGACAATTTTTGCATAAAAACTCATTCCTGGTGGAACTTCATAGCAAAGTACAAAGTTCGTTTTGGATGGACAAAGTTAGTTGAAATAGACAGTTTTTGCATAAAAACTCATTCCTGGTGGAACTTCATAGCAAAGTACAAAGTTCGTTTTGGATGGATCAATTTAGTTGAAATAGACAGTTTTTGCATGAAAACTCATTCCTGGTGGAACTTCATAGCAAAGTACAAAGTTCGTTTTGGATGGATCAATTTAGTTGAAATAGACAGTTTTTGCATGAAAACTCATTCCTGGTGGAACTTCATAGCAAAGTACAAAGTTCGTTTTGGATGGATCAATTTAGTTGAAATAGACAGTTTTTGCATGAAAACTCATTCCTGGTGGAACTTCATAGCAAAGTACAAAGTTCGTTTTGGATGGACAAAGTTAGTTGAAATAGACAGTTTTTGCATAAAAACTCATTCCTGGTGGAACTTCATAGCAAAGTACAAAGTTCGTTTTGGATGGACGAATTAAGTTGAAATAGACAGTTTTTGTATGAAAACTCATTCCTGGTGGAACTTCATAGCAAAGTACAAAGTTCGTTTTGGATAGACAAAGTTAGTTGAAATAGACAGTTTTTGCATGAAAACTCATTCCTGGTGGAACTTCATAGCAAAGTACAAAGTTCGTTTTGGATGGATCAATTTAGTTGAAATAGACAATTTTTGCATAAAAACTCATTCCTGGTGGAACTTCATAGCAAAGTACAAAGTTCGTTTTGGATGGACAAAGTTAGTTGAAATAGACAGTTTTTGCATGAAAACTCATTCCTGGTGGAACTTCATAGCAAAGTACAAAGTTCGTTTTGGATGGACAAAGTTAGTTGAAATAGACAGTTTTTGCATGAAAACTCATTCCTGGTGGAACTTCATAGCAAAGTACAAAGTTCGTTTTGGATGGATCAATTTAGTTGAAATAGACAGTTTTTGCATGAAAACTCATTCCTGGTGGAACTTCATAGCAAAGTACAAAGTTCGTTTTGGATGGATCAATTTAGTTGAAATAGACAGTTTTTGCATGAAAACTCATTCCTGGTGGAACTTCATAGCAAAGTACAAAGTTCGTTTTGGATGGACAAAGTTAGTTGAAATAGACAGTTTTTGCATGAAAACTCATTCCTGGTGGAACTTCATAGCAAAGTACAAAGTTCGTTTTGGATGGACAAAGTTAGTTGAAATAGACAGTTTTTGCATGAAAACTCATTCCTGGTGGAACTTCATAGCAAAGTACAAAGTTCGTTTTGGATGGATCAATTTAGTTGAAATAGACAGTTTTTGCATGAAAACTCATTCCTGGTGGAACTTCATAGCAAAGTACAAAGTTCGTTTTGGATGGATCAATTTAGTTGAAATAGACAGTTTTTGCATGAAAACTCATTCCTGGTGGAACTTCATAGCAAAGTACAAAGTTCGTTTTGGATGGATCAATTTAGTTGAAATAGACAGTTTTTGCATAAAAACTCATTCCTGGTGGAACTTCATAGCAAAGTACAAAGTTCGTTTTGGATGGACAAAGTTAGTTGAAATAGACAGTTTTTGCATGAAAACTCATTTCTGGTGGAACTTCATAGCAAAGAACAAAGTTCGTTTTGGATGGATCAATTTAGTTGAAATAGACAGTTTTTGCATGAAAACTCATTCCTGGTGGAACTTCATAGCAAAGTACAAAGTTCGTATCGGATGGACGAATTTAGTTGAAATAGACAGTTTTTGCATGAAAACTCATTCCTGGTGGAACTTCATAGCAAAGAACAAAGTTCGTTTTGGATGGACAAATTTAGTTGAAATAGACAGTTTTTGCATGAAAACTCATTCCTGGTGGAACTTCATAGCAAAGTACAAAGTTCGTTTTGGATGGACAAAGTTAGTTGAAATAGACAGTTTTTGCATAAAAACTCATTCCTGGTGGAACTTCATAGCAAAGTACAAAGTTCGTTTTGGATGGATCAATTTAGTTGAAATAGACAGTTCTTGCATGAAAACTCATTCCTGGTAGAACTTCATAGCAAAGTACAAAGTTCGTTTTGGATGGATCAATTTAGTTGAAATAGACAGTTTTTGCATGAAAACTCATTCCTGGTGGAACTTCATAGCAAAGTACAAAGTTCGTTTTGGATGGACAAAGTTAGTTGAAATAGACAGTTTTTGCATAAAAACTCATTCCTGGTGGAACTTCATAGCAAAGTACAAAGTTCGTTTTGGATGGATCAATTTAGTTGAAATAGACAGTTTTTGCATGAAAACTCATTCCTGGTGGAACTTCATAGACAAGTACAAAGTTCGTTTTGGATGGATCAATTTAGTTGAAATAGACAGTTTTTGCATGAAAACTCATTCCTGGTGGAACTTCATAGCAAAGTACAAAGTTCGTTTTGGATGGACAAAGTTAGTTGAAATAGACAGTTTTTGCATGAAAACTCATTCCTGGTGGAACTTCATAGCAAAGTACAAAGTTCGTTTTGGATGGACAAAGATAGTTGAAATAGACAGTTTTTGCATGAAAACTCATTCCTGGTGGAACTTCATAGCAAAGTACAAAGTTCGTTTTGGATGGACAAAGTTAGTTGAAATAGACAGTTTTTGCATGAAAACTCATTCCTGGTGGAACTTCATAGCAAAGTACAAAGTTCGTTTTGGATGGACAAAGTTAGTTGAAATAGACAGTTTTTGCATAAAAACTCATTCCTGGTGGAACTTCATAGCAAAGTACAAAGTTCGTTTTGGATGGACGAATTAAGTTGAAATAGACAGTTTTTGTATGAAAACTCATTCCTGGTGGAACTTCATAGCAAAGTACAAAGTTCGTTTTGGATAGACAAAGTTAGTTGAAATAGACAGTTTTTGCATGAAAACTCATTCCTGGTGGAACTTCATAGCAAAGTACAAAGTTCGTTTTGGATGGATCAATTTAGTTGAAATAGACAATTTTTGCATAAAAACTCATTCCTGGTGGAACTTCATAGCAAAGTACAAAGTTCGTTTTGGATGGACAAAGTTAGTTGAAATAGACAGTTTTTGCATAAAAACTCATTCCTGGTGGAACTTCATAGCAAAGTACAAAGTTCGTTTTGGATGGATCAATTTAGTTGAAATAGACAGTTTTTGCATGAAAACTCATTCCTGGTGGAACTTCATAGCAAAGTACAAAGTTCGTTTTGGATGGATCAATTTAGTTGAAATAGACAGTTTTTGCATAAAAACTCATTCCTGGTGGAATTTCATAGCAAAGTACAAAGTTCGTTTTGGATGGATCAATTTAGTTGAAATAGACAGTTTTTGCATGAAAACTCATTCCTGGTGGAACTTCATAGCAAAGTACAAAGTTCGTTTTGGATGGACAAAGTTAGTTGAAATAGACAGTTTTTGCATGAAAACTCATTCCTGGTGGAACTTCATAGCAAAGTACAAAGTTCGTTTTGGATGGACAAAGTTAGTTGAAGTAGACAGTTTTTGCATGAAAACTCATTCCTGGTGGAACTTCATAGCAAAGTACAAAGTTTGTTTTGGATGGACGAATTAAGTTGAAATAGACAGTTTTTGTATGAAAACTCATTCCTGGTGGAACTTCATAGCAAAGTACAAAGTTCGTTTTGGATGGATCAATTTAGTAGAAATAGACAGTTTTTGCATGAAAACTCATTCCTGGTGGAACTTCATAGCAAAGTACAAAGTTCGTTTTGGATGGATCAATTTAGTTGAAATAGACAGTTTTTGCATGAAAACTCATTCCTGGTGGAACTTCATAGCAAAGTACAAAGTTCGTTTTGGATGGACAAAGTTAGTTGAAATAGACAGTTTTTGCATAAAAACTCATTCCTGGTGGAACTTCATAGCAAAGTACAAAGTTCGTTTTGGATGGACAAAGTTAGTTGAAATAGACAGTTTTTGCATGAAAACTCATTCCTGGTGGAACTTCATAGCAAAGTACAAAGTTCGTTTTGGATGGACAAAGTTAGTTGAAATAGACAGTTTTTGCATGAAAACTCATTCCTGGTGGAACTTCATAGCAAAGTACAAAGTTCGTTTTGGATGGACAAAGTTAGTTGAAAAAGACAGTTTTTGCATAAAAACTCATTCCTGGTGGAACTTCATAGCAAAGTACAAAGTTCGTTTTGGATGGATCAATTTAGTTGAAATAGACAGTTTTTGCATGAAAACTCATTCCTGGTGGAACTTCATAGCAAAGTACAAAGTTCGTTTTGGATGGACAAAGTTAGTTGAAATAGACAGTTTTTGCATAAAAACTCATTCCTGGTGGAACTTCATAGCAAAGTACAAAGTTCGTTTTGGATGGATCAATTTAGTAGAAATAGACAGTTTTTGCATGAAAACTCATTCCTGGTGGAACTTCATAGCAAAGTACAAAGTTCGTTTTGGATGGACAAAGTTAGTTGAAATAGACAGTTTTTGCATGAAAACTCATTCCTGGTGGAACTTCATAGCAAAGTACAAAGTTCGTTTTGGATGGACGAATTAAGTTGAAATAGACAGTTTTTGCATAAAAACTCAGTCCTGGTGGAACTTCATAGCAAAGTACAAAGTTCGTTTTGGATGGACAAAGTTAGTTGAAATAGACAGTTTTTGCATGAAAACTCATTCCTGGTGGAACTTCATAGCAAAGTACAAAGTTCGTTTTGGATGGACGAATTAAGTTGAAATAGACAGTTTTTGCATAAAAACTCAGTCCTGGTGGAACTTCATAGCAAAGTACAAAGTTCGTTTTGGATGGATCAATTTAGTTGAAATAGACAGTTTTTGCATGAAAACTCATTCCTGGTGGAACTTCATAGCAATGTACAAAGTTCGTTTTGGATGGACAAAGTTAGTTGAAATAGACAGTTTTTGAATGAAAACTCATTCCTGGTGGAACTTCATAGCAAAGTACAAAGTTCGTTTTGGATGGACAAAGTTAGTTGAAATAGACAGTTTTTGCATGAAAACTCATTCCTGGTGGAACTTCATAGCAAAGTACAAAGTTCGTTTTGGATGGACAAAGTTAGTTGAAATAGACAGTTTTTGCATGAAAACTCATTCCTGGTGGAACTTCATAGCAAAGTACAAAGTTCGTTTTGGATGGATCAATTTAGTTGAAATAGACAGTTTTTGCATGAAAACTCATTCCTGGTGGAACTTCATAGCAAAGTACAAAGTTCGTTTTGGATGGACAAAGTTAGTTGAAATAGACAGTTTTTGCATAAAAACTCATTCCTGGTGGAACGTAATAGCAAAGTACAAAGTTCGTTTTGGATGGACAAAGTTAGTTGAAATAGACAGTTTTTGCATGAAAACTCATTCCTGGTGGAACTTCATAGCAAAGTACAAAGTTCGTTTTGGATGGACGAATTAAGTTGAAATAGACAGTATTTGCATAAAAACTCATTCCTGGTGGAACTTCATAGCAAAGTACAAAGTTCGTTTTGGATGGATCAATTTAGTTGAAATAGACAGTTTTTGCATGAAAACTCATTCCTGGTGGAACTTCATAGCAAAGTACAAAGTTCGTTTTGGATGGACAAAGTTAGTTGAAATAGACAGTTTTTGCATGAAAACTCATTCCTGGTGGAACTTCATAGCAAAGTACAAAGTTCGTTTTGGATGGATCAATTTAGTTGAAATAGACAGTTTTTGCATGAAAACTCATTCCTGGTGGAACTTCATAGCAAAGTACAAAGTTCGTTTTGGATGGACAAAGTTAGTTGAAATAGACAGTTTTTGCATGAAAACTCATTCCTGGTGGAACTTCATAGCAAAGTACAAAGTTCGTTTTGGATGGACGAATTAAGTTGAAATAGACAGTTTTTGCATAAAAACTCATTCCTGGTGGAACTTCATAGCAAAGTACAAAGTTCGTTTTGGATGGACGAATTAAGTTGAAATAGACAGTATTTGCATAAAAACTCATTCCTGGTGGAACTTCATAGCAAAGTACAAAGTTCGTTTTGGATGGATCAATTTAGTTGAAATAGACAGTTTTTGCATAAAAACTCATTCCTGGTGGAACGTAATAGCAAAGTACAAAGTTCGTTTTGGATGGACAAAGTTAGTTGAAATAGACAGTTTTTGCATGAAAACTCATTCCTGGTGGAACTTCATAGCAAAGTACAAAGTTCGTTTTGGATGGACGAATTAAGTTGAAATAGACAGTATTTGCATAAAAACTCATTCCTGGTGGAACTTCATAGCAAAGTACAAAGTTCGTTTTGGATGGATCAATTTAGTTGAAATAGACAGTTTTTGCATGAAAACTCATTCCTGGTGGAACTTCATAGCAAAGTACAAAGTTCGTTTTGGATGGACGAATTAAGTTGAAATAGACAGTATTTGCATAAAAACTCATTCCTGGTGGAACTTCATAGCAAAGTACAAAGTTCGTTTTGGATGGATCAATTTAGTTGAAATAGACAGTTTTTGCATGAAAACTCATTCCTGGTGGAACTTCATAGCAAAGTACAAAGTTCGTTTTGGATGGACAAAGTTAGTTGAAATAGACAGTTTTTGCATGAAAACTCATTCCTGGTGGAACTTCATAGCAAAGTACAAAGTTCGTTTTGGATGGACGAATTAAGTTGAAATAGACAGTTTTTGCATAAAAACTCAGTCCTGGTGGAACTTCATAGCAAAGTACAAAGTTCGTTTTGGATGGATCAATTTAGTTGAAATAGACAGTTTTTGCATGAAAACTCATTCCTGGTGGAACTTCATAGCAATGTACAAAGTTCGTTTTGGATGGACAAAGTTAGTTGAAATAGACAGTTTTTGAATGAAAACTCATTCCTGGTGGAACTTCATAGCAAAGTACAAAGTTCGTTTTGGATGGACAAAGTTAGTTGAAATAGACAGTTTTTGCATGAAAACTCATTCCTGGTGGAACTTCATAGCAAAGTACAAAGTTCGTTTTGGATGGACAAAGTTAGTTGAAATAGACAGTTTTTGCATGAAAACTCATTCCTGGTGGAACTTCATAGCAAAGTACAAAGTTCGTTTTGGATGGATCAATTTAGTTGAAATAGACAGTTTTTGCATGAAAACTCATTCCTGGTGGAACTTCATAGCAAAGTACAAAGTTCGTTTTGGATGGACAAAGTTAGTTGAAATAGACAGTTTTTGCATAAAAACTCATTCCTGGTGGAACGTAATAGCAAAGTACAAAGTTCGTTTTGGATGGACAAAGTTAGTTGAAATAGACAGTTTTTGCATGAAAACTCATTCCTGGTGGAACTTCATAGCAAAGTACAAAGTTCGTTTTGGATGGACGAATTAAGTTGAAATAGACAGTATTTGCATAAAAACTCATTCCTGGTGGAACTTCATAGCAAAGTACAAAGTTCGTTTTGGATGGATCAATTTAGTTGAAATAGACAGTTTTTGCATGAAAACTCATTCCTGGTGGAACTTCATAGCAAAGTACAAAGTTCGTTTTGGATGGACAAAGTTAGTTGAAATAGACAGTTTTTGCATGAAAACTCATTCCTGGTGGAACTTCATAGCAAAGTACAAAGTTCGTTTTGGATGGACGAATTAAGTTGAAATAGACAGTATTTGCATAAAAACTCATTCCTGGTGGAACTTCATAGCAAAGTACAAAGTTCGTTTTGGATGGACGAATTAAGTTGAAATAGACAGTTTTTGTATGAAAACTCATTCCTGGTGGAACTTCATAGCAAAGTACAAAGTTCGTTTTGGATGGACAAAGTTAGTTGAAATAGACAGTTTTTGCATGAAAACTCATTCCTGGTGGAACTTCATAGCAAAGTACAAAGTTCTTTTTGGATGGACAAAGTTAGTTGAAATAGACAGTTTTTGCATGAAAACTCATTCCTGGTGGAACTTCATAGCAAAGTACAAAGTTCGTTTTGGATGGACAAAGTTAGTTGAAATAGACAGTTTTTGCATGAAAACTCATTCCTGGTGGAACTTCATAGCAAAGTACAAAGTTCGTTTTGGATGGACGAATTAAGTTGAAATAGACAGTTTTTGCATAAAAACTCATTCCTGGTGGAACTTAATAGCAAAGTACAAAGTTCGTTTTGAATGGATCAATTTAGTTGAAATAGACAGTTTTTGCATGAAAACTCATTCCTGGTGGAACTTCATAGCAAAGTACAAAGTTCGTTTTGGATGGACAAAGTTAGTTGAAATAGACAGTTTTTGCATGAAAACTCATTCCTGGTGGAACTTCATAGCAAAGTACAAAGTTCTTTTTGGATGGACAAAGTTAGTTGAAATAGACAGTTTTTGCATGAAAACTCATTCCTGGTGGAACTTCATAGCAAAGTACAAAGTTCGTTTTGGATGGACAAAGTTAGTTGAAATAGACAGTTTTTGCATGAAAACTCATTCCTGGTGGAACTTCATAGCAAAGTACAAAGTTCGTTTTGGATGGACAAAGTTAGTTGAAATAGACAGTTTTTGCATGAAAACTCATTCCTGGTGGAACTTCATAGCAAAGTACAAAGTTTGTTTTGGATGGATCAATTTAGTTGAAATAGACAGTTTTTGCATGAAAACTCATTCCTGGTGGAACTTCATAGCAAAGTACAAAGTTCGTTTTGGATGGACAAAGTTAGTTGAAATAGACAGTTTTTGCATAAAAACTCATTCCTGGTGGAACTTAATAGCAAAGTACAAAGTTCGTTTTGGATGGATCAATTTAGTTGAAATAGACAGTTTTTGTATGAAAACTCATTCCTGGTGGAACTTCATAGTAAAGTACAAAGTTCGTTTTGGATGGACAAAGTTAGTTGAAATAGACAGTTTTTGCATGAAAACTCATTCCTGGTGGAACTTCATAGCAAAGTACAAAGTTCTTTTTGGATGGACAAAGTTAGTTGAAATAGACAGTTTTTGCATGAAAACTCATTCCTGGTGGAACTTCATAGCAAAGTACAAAGTTCGTTTTGGATGGACAAAGTTAGTTGAAATAGACAGTTTTTGCATGAAAACTCATTCCTGGTGGAACTTCATAGCAAAGTACAAAGTTCGTTTTGGATGGACGAATTAAGTTGAAATAGACAGTTTTTGTATGAAAACTCATTCCTGGTGGAACTTCATAGCAAAGTACAAAGTTCGTTTTGGATGGACGAATTAAGTTGAAATAGACAGTTTTTGTATGAAAACTCATTCCTGGTGGAACTTCATAGTAAAGTACAAAGTTCGTTTTGGATGGACAAAGTTAGTTGAAATAGACAGTTTTTGCATAAAAACTCATTCCTGGTGGAACTTCATAGCAAAGTACAAAGTTCGTTTTGGATGGACGAATTAAGTTGAAATAGACAGTTTATGCATGAAAACTCATTCCTGGTGGAACTTCATAGCAAAGTACAAAGTTCGTTTTGGATGGACGAATTAAGTTGAAATAGACAGTTTTTGCATAAAAACTCATTCCTGGTGGAACTTCATAGCAAAGTACAAAGTTCGTTTTGGATGGACAAAGTTAGTTGAAATAGACAGTTTTTGCATGAAAACTCATTCCTGGTGGAACTTCATAGCAAAGTACAAAGTTCGTTTTGGATGGACAAAGTTAGTTGAAATAGACAGTTTTTGCATGAAAACTCATTCCTGGTGGAACTTCATAGCAAAGTACAAAGTTCGTTTTGGATGGACAAAGTTAGTTGAAATAGACAGTTTTTGCATGAAAACTCATTCCTGGTGGAACTTCATAGCAAAGTACAAAGTTCGTTTTGGATGGACAAAGTTAGTTGAAAAAGACAGTTTTTGCATGAAAACTCATTCCTGGTGGAACTTCATAGCAAAGTACAAAGTTCGTTTTGGATGGACAAAGTTAGTTAAAAAAGACAGTTTTTGCATGAAAACTCATTCCTGGTGGAACTTCATAGCAAAGTACAAAGTTCGTTTTGGATGGACAAAGTTAGTTGAAATAGACAGTTTTTGCATGAAAACTCATTCCTGGTGGAACTTCATAGCAAAGTACAAAGTTCGTTTTGGATGGACAAAGTTAGTTGAAATAGACAGTTTTTGCATGAAAACTCATTCCTGGTGGAACTTCATAGCAAAGTACAAAGTTCGTTTTGGATGGACAAAGTTAGTTGAAATAGACAGTTTTTGCATGAAAACTCATTCCTGGTGGAACTTCATAGCAAAGTACAAAGTTTGTTTTGGATGGACAAAGTTAGTTGAAATAGACAGTTTTTGCATGAAAACTCATTCCTGGTGGAACTTCATAGCAAAGTACAAAGTTCGTTTTGGATGGATCAATTTAGTTTAAATAGACAGTTTTTGCATGAAAACTCATTCCTGGTGGAACTTCATAGCAAAGTACAAAGTTCGTTTTGGATGGACGAATTAAGTTGAAATAGACAGTTTTTGCATAAAAACTCATTCCTGGTGGAACTTCATAGCAAAGTACAAAGTTCGTTTTGGATGGACAAAGTTAGTTAAAAAAGACAGTTTTTGCATGAAAACTCATTCCTGGTGGAACTTCATAGCAAAGTACAAAGTTCGTTTTGGATGGACAAAGTTAGTTGAAATAGACAGTTTTTGCATAAATGTAGGAACTGGAATTATCGAAAATGCAAGTTCCTTTTATTTTTAGGTGCTTCCGACATCGGTGAGCTCTCGTAACAGACTCCGATCCTCGCTATCCTACTTTTGACAACCGTGTTGCCAGCTCTCGCCTCAACTGTCACAAGGACAGGGTGATTCATTTCCTACACGGCCTTTCCTGATCTTACAATTCCCCTGAATTGCACCATGGTTTCAGTTGAGAAAATGCCGTAGTCGTCGTTACCGGTCCTTCATTACTATCAATTAATTTCCTTATTTCGCATCGCTCATACGGAAGAATTTTCGTTACCTCATAGGGTCCAAAGTATTTACCTTTAACTTTTCTTCCTATCCCAAATTGAGTCACGGGTATCGCTACGAGATCATTCACTCTATACTTCCGATTTGGCTTATGCCGTAAATTGTAGGTATTACGATTTTCCTCTTGCATCTTGATGATGCCCTCTCGTGCGATCTTCCTAAGCGCTGCGCGGTCATTTTCAATTTCTGTTTGCGATTCCTGGTCCAAAATATTATGTATCACGACATCTGCCTTGGTCTTCATTTTAACACCTGTTAAAAGTTCAAATGGCGTCATTCGTATGTCACGCTGCCAGCTGTTGTTTATCGCTACTTGAACGCTACTAACATATTTGAACCATTCTTCTGGATTCTGAATCGCTAACTTTGTCAGAGCAGGTATGACAATCCTGTGAATTCTCTCCACTTGTCCATTCCCGCGAGGAACACCAGTTACAATTCTATGTAATTCAATTTCGTGTTCAGTACAATATTTTTCGAATAATACAGACGTAAATGCCGCTCCACGATCACAAATTATTCGCCTCGGATCTCCAAATACATTTGAAATAATTTTCATCTTTTTAACCACTTCTTCCGCGTTTGTGGTTTTTGTTGGAAATAACCATACGTACTTGGTAAATGCGTCTACTACAGAGAATATATAATTGTAGGATTTGCGAGTTGAAGGAATTGGACCTAAGTGATCCAAATGGAAAGTATCAAGGGGCAATTCTCCTTTTGGAATGGGATTAAGTAAACCTTCAGCCTTACCACGCTTCCTCTCACTAACAATACATCGTACGCAATTATCAACAAATTTTCTTATTTTCGCATCAATATCATCAATATAGTAATCATCCGTTAGGCGCTCTTTAGTCTTTTTCACACTGAAATGACCTTGCTCGTGGGCTTCTCTAATAATACTAGACTCGATTTGCGTTGGTACAACAACCTTTTCCTTACCCTGTTCGCTTTTGTACAATACGTCATTAATAATCGGAAAATCTCCACGATTTTCACCAGAATTAACCGCATTTTTTATTGCCGCTATTTTCGCATCGGCTTCTTGCGCATTAATAATCCTTTTGCTAACCGTGACAGATATTCGAAGTATAGTCGCTCTAGATAACGCATCTACATGTTTCATGTTATCAGCTGTTCTATGCTTAATTTCATAATCAAATTCTGATAACACAACGAACCATCTAGCTACTCTCGCATTCGGATTAACCTTTGCCATCGACTGTTTGAACGCGATACAATCTGTTACTATAGTTACCTTATGCCCTAACAAGTAACATCGGAACTTTTTCAACGATTCCACTACCGCTAAAGCTTCCAGTTCATATGAGTGATAGTTTCGCTCGGCATTATTCGTTACGCGACTGTAGAAGTAACAGGGATGAAATAATCCGTCCTCCATCGACCGCTGCATCAGGATTCCAGCCAGACCTTCCTTGCTGGCGTCTGTGTGAACCTCAGTCTCTAAACCAGACTTGAAAATTTTCAGCACTGGATATTGCGTCAACGCTGCTTTCAGATCTTCAAACGCCATTTCTGCTTCAGCGTTAAACACAAGCTCAGCATCCTTCTTCAGCATCATGGTCAACGGACGAGACCTTTTGGCAAAATCCGGCACAAATTTCCGGAAGTAACTCGCCAAGCCCAGAAATCGTTGCAACGCTTTGACGGTTTTCGGCTTTGGAAAATGTCGCACCTTCTCGATCTTTTCTTGGGACGGTTCGATCTTCCCTTCATACACAGAATAACCAAGATATTCTACACGTCTCTTCAAGAAAGCACACTTTTTCCAATTAAACTGTAAATTAGCTTTCGCAGCTAACTCCATAACACGTCGCAATTTGATTAGTCCTTCGTCCTCATTTCTCGAAGGAATAATAATGTCATCGATATACGATAAAATTTCACCCGCGTCGATTAGTTCTTTGAACACTGAATTAATAAATCGGCAAAACGAACTACCACTTGTACACAACCCAAACGGTGCTCTCAAGAATTCATATTGTCCTTCTGTTGTAACGAACGACGTATATTTACAACTATCCGCACTAAGCCTCACGTGAAAATATGAATTTGTTAAGTCGAGCGTTGTATACACACGTGCATCCGCTAATGCATCGATTTGGTCTTCAATATTCGGTGTCGGATACTTATCGCGCTCAATCCTTTTGTTTACTTCGCGATAATCGACGCATACCCGATATTTTCCACCTTTTTTGGGCACAACGACAACCGCACTGGAGTATGGACTAAATGATGGTCGTACAATTCCATCTCTTATCCACTCATTTACTTGCTCCTTCACGATCTGTTTTTCAAACGGAGCTAAACGACGAGGTCGCGCGCACACAACTACATCGTCAAGCAGTTTGATTTTCATTTCGGCTATATTTTTGTCGTTCCCAAATGTCTTATCTCCTTGTTTTGCACTCTCATAGTCACCTACTATGGACAAAACCTCTTTCTCAAATTTACCTGGAACGTCCAACGCTCCTTCCACGGCACAATCGATGTGGTGAATCCATTGTTCATCGACGGTAGCAACATCGTCAGTTTTCGCAGAAATCTCTACCACACTATTTGAAATAGTGAAGTTCACTGTGTTGAGGAAATCCATACCGATCAATATCTGTGAGTCGATCGCTTTACACGGAACTACAAGAAAGCTGATCTTTGTTGTTACATTGCCTACTGCTGCCTCAACAGACAATTCCCCCTTAACACACTGACGTTCTCCGCCGTATCCGCGAACAATTCTATTACTGTTCTTTATTTTCTTGTGAATTGTTTGAACCACGTCTTCACGCAACAATGTCACATCACTGCCCGTGTCGACCATTCCGTCGAATGTGTGCCCGTCAATTTTCACAGAAATTGTCGGGTACCGACCAGTGATATTGTTCACAACTGGTTTCAACTTGTTTGGGCAAGCTGTCGAAATATGCCCCATGTCCCCGCACGAATAACACTTCGTACTTCTTCTATCGTTACGAACATCTTTCTTAGGAACGCTTTCCGCCATTTTGCAGTTCTTTCGAAAGTGATCCGTTTCACCACAGTTATAACACTTTCTATCCTTGTCTCTTGGGGTTACACTCTCCTTACCGTAGCGCATACTTGGCAACTGCGATTTCATCACCTGATATTTCTTAAGTTGCACTTTGAGCTCAGCAAGGCTTGCTGCACCCATTAGACACACTTTATTTCTAGGATCGTCCACAATACCCTGAACGATATATTCACAAATCGATTCTTCGTCGACTTGTCCTCTTTTAGCCAACGCTTGCATGGCATACACATACTCAATGTATGATTCGTCTGCCTTCTTCTTCCTTTTTCGCAACGCCTCGTGTACATCTACACTCTTGCTTTCGTCGCGAAACTCTGAAGCGAGTGCGTTTTTCAGCAACTTCCACGAATTTAATCCACTGGCGCACGCGATGAACAATTTGGCTGGGCCTGTAAGGAGTCGCTTCGCATAAACCAACGTCTGCAATTCAGTCCAACCTAAAAGATTTGCATTTTCTTCGAGATCGGTAATGAATTGGCCAATATCGCGACCTTTTCCATCACCCCCGAATGTTGGTAAAGCCTCCTTCACATCATTGAAATTAAACGTAACAGATCGCCACGTTTGCGCATCGACGAATTCACCCATAGTGGTCGAGTTTAGCAGACTATGTTCCGAACCAATTTCTACCGGCTCACTTTGGTTAGCTATTCGCGCAGCTAATTCCTCCTTAGTGCCAGATGTCGGTAGGTTTTTGGCCTCGCACTGCTTCACTAACCCGGTTCGAGTGAAAGTTTCCACAAGTTCTGTTATCTTGTCGGATACATCCATAGTTCAATCCGATGTTCAACCAGAATTACCGACACGATACAACACGCACAAAACGCGCACACAGCACACACTGCGACAACTGGGCGTACCAGGAAGCACACAGCAGCCTAAAACCACAGCTATACTCTGGGAGCACACAGCAACCCAACGCACGGAGTTTTTACTGAGAGCACACAGCAACCCAACACACGTGGATTTTATCGGGAGCACACAGCAACCCAACACACGCAGTTTTTTCTGGGAGCACACAGCAACCCAACACACGTGGATTTTATCGGGACCACACAGCAACCCAACACACGTGGATTTTATTGGAAGCACACAGCAACCAATTAACACTAGCACACAGCGTATTTCACAGCTCGATATCGGAAACAGCCTTTCCCGGACGAGCCCCCATGTAGGAACTGGAATTATCGAAAATGCAAGTTCCTTATATTTTAGGTGCATCCGACATCGGTGAGCTCTCGTAACAGACTCCGATCCTCGCTATCCTACTTTTGACAACCGTGTTGCCAGCTCTCGCCTCAACTGTCACAAGGACAGGGTGATTCATTTCCTACATAAAAACTCATTCCTGGTGGAACTTCATAGCAAAATACAAAGTTCGTTTTGGATGGACGAATTAAGTTGAAATAGACAGTTTATGCATGAAAACTCATTCCTGGTGGAACTTCATAGCAAAGTACAAAGTTCGTTTTGGATGGACGAATTAAGTTGAAATAGACAGTTTTTGCATAAAAACTCATTCCTGGTGGAACTTCATAGCAAAGTACAAAGTTCGTTTTGGATGGACAAAGTTAGTTGAAATAGACAGTTTTTGCATAAAAACTCATTCCTGGTGGAACTTCATAGCAAAGTACAAAGTTCGTTTTGGATGGATCAATTTAGTTGAAATAGACAGTTTTTGCATGAAAACTCATTCCTGGTGGAACTTCATAGCAAAGTACAAAGTTCGTTTTGGATGGACAAAGTTAGTTGAAATAGACAGTTTTTGCATGAAAACTCATTCCTGGTGGAACTTCATAGCAAAGTACAAAGTTCGTTTTGGATGGACAAAGTTAGTTGAAATAGACAGTTTTTGCATGAAAACTCATTCCTGGTGGAACTTCATAGCAAAGTACAAAGTTTGTTTTGGATGGACAAAGTTAGTTGAAATAGACAGTTTTTGCATGAAAACTCATTCCTGGTGGAACTTCATAGCAAAGTACAAAGTTCGTTTTGGATGGACAAAGTTAGTTGAAATAGACAGTTTTTGCATGAAAACTCATTCCTGGTGGAACTTCATAGCAAAGTACAAAGTTCGTTTTGGATGGACAAAGTTAGTTGAAATAGACAGTTTTTGCATGAAAACTCATTCCTGGTGGAACTTCATAGCAAAGTACAAAGTTTGTTTTGGATGGACAAAGTTAGTTGAAATAGACAGTTTTTGCATGAAAACTCATTCCTGGTGGAACTTCATAGCAAAGTACAAAGTTCGTTTTGGATGGACAAAGTTAGTTGAAATAGACAGTTTTTGCATGAAAACTCATTCCTGGTGGAACTTCATAGCAAAGTACAAAGTTTGTTTTGGATGGACAAAGTTAGTTGAAATAGACAGTTTTTGCATGAAAACTCATTCCTGGTGGAACTTCATAGCAAAGTACAAAGTTCGTTTTGGATGGACAAAGTTAGTTGAAATAGACAGTTTTTGCATGAAAACTCATTCCTGGTGGAACTTCATAGCAAAGTACAAAGTTCGTTTTGGATGGACAAAGTTAGTTGAAATAGACAGTTTTTGCATGAAAACTCATTCCTGGTGGAACTTCATAGCAAAGTACAAAGTTCGTTTTGGATGGACAAAGTTAGTTGAAATAGACAGTTTTTGCATGAAAACTCATTCCTGGTGGAACTTCATAGCAAAGTACAAAGTTCGTTTTGGATGGACAAAGTTAGTTGAAATAGACAGTTTTTGCATGAAAACTCATTCCTGGTGGAACTTCATAGCAAAGTACAAAGTTTGTTTTGGATGGACAAAGTTAGTTGAAATAGACAGTTTTTGCATGAAAACTCATTCCTGGTGGAACTTCATAGCAAAGTACAAAGTTCGTTTTGGATGGATCAATTTAGTTTAAATAGACAGTTTTTGCATGAAAACTCATTCCTGGTGGAACTTCATAGCAAAGTACAAAGTTCGTTTTGGATGGACGAATTAAGTTGAAATAGACAGTTTTTGCATGAAAACTCATTCCTGGTGGAACTTCATAGCAAAGTACAAAGTTCGTTTTGGATGGACAAAGTTAGTTGAAATAGACAGTTTTTGCATGAAAACTCATTCCTGGTGGAACTTCATAGCAAAGTACAAAGTTCGTTTTGGATGGACAAAGTTAGTTGAAATAGACAGTTTTTGCATGAAAACTCATTCCTGGTGGAACTTCATAGCAAAGTACAAAGTTCGTTTTGGATGGATCAATTTAGTTTAAATAGACAGTTTTTGCATGAAAACTCATTCCTGGTGGAACTTCATAGCAAAGTACAAAGTTCGTTTTGGATGGACGAATTAAGTTGAAATAGACAGTTTTTGCATAAAAACTCATTCCTGGTGGAACTTCATAGCAAAGTACAAAGTTCGTTTTGGATGGACAAAGTTAGTTAAAAAAGACAGTTTTTGCATGAAAACTCATTCCTGGTGGAACTTCATAGCAAAGTACAAAGTTCGTTTTGGATGGACAAAGTTAGTTGAAATAGACAGTTTTTGCATAAAAACTCATTCCTGGTGGAACTTCATAGCAAAATACAAAGTTCGTTTTGGATGGACAAAGTTAGTTGAAATAGACAGTTTTTGCATGAAAACTCATTCCTGGTGGAACTTCATAGCAAAGTACAAAGTTCGTTTTGGATGGACAAAGTTAGTTGAAATAGACAGTTTTTGCATGAAAACTCATTCCTGGTGGAACTTCATAGCAAAGTACAAAGTTCGTTTTGGATGGACAAAGTTAGTTGAAATAGACAGTTTTTGCATGAAAACTCATTCCTGGTGGAACTTCATAGCAAAGTACAAAGTTCGTTTTGGATGGACAAAGTTAGTTGAAATAGACAGTTTTTGCATGAAAACTCATTCCTGGTGGAACTTCATCGCAAAGTACAAAGTTCGTTTTGGATGGACAAAGTTAGTTGAAATAGACAGTTTTTGCATGAAAACTCATTCCTGGTGGAACTTCATAGCAAAGTACAAAGTTCGTTTTGGATGGACAAAGTTAGTTGAAATAGACAGTTTTTGCATGAAAACTCATTCCTGGTGGAACTTCATAGCAAAGTACAAAGTTCGTTTTGGATGGACAAAGTTAGTTGAAATAGACAGTTTTTGCATAAAAACTCATTCCTGGTGGAACTTCATAGCAAAGTACAAAGTTCGTTTTGGATGGACAAAGTTAGTTGAAATAGACAGTTTTTGCATGAAAACTCATTCCTGGTGGAACTTCATCGCAAAGTACAAAGTTCGTTTTGGATGGACAAAGTTAGTTGAAATAGACAGTTTTTGCATGAAAACTCATTCCTGGTGGAACTTCATAGCAAAGTACAAAGTTCGTTTTGGATGGACAAAGTTAGTTGAAATAGACAGTTTTAGCATGAAAACTCATTCCTGGTGGAACTTCATAGCAAAGTACAAAGTTCGTTTTGGATGGATCAATTTAGTTGAAATAGACAGTTTTTGCATGAAAACTCATTCCTGGTGGAACTTCATAGCAAAGTACAAAGTTCGTTTTGGATGGACAAAGTTAGTTGAAATAGACAGTTTTTGCATGAAAACTCATTCCTGGTGGAACTTCATAGCAAAGTACAAAGTTCGAATCAGATGGACAAAGTTAGTTGAAATAGACAGTTTTTGCATGAAAACTCATTCCTGGTGGAACTTCATAGCAAAGTACAAAGTTCGTTTTGGATGGATCAATTTAGTTGAAATAGACAGTTTTTGCATGAAAACTCATTCCTGGTGGAACTTCATAGCAAAGTACAAAGTTCGTTTTGGATGGACAAAGTTAGTTGAAATAGACAGTTTTTGCATGAAAACTCATTCCTGGTGGAACTTCATAGCAAAGTACAAAGTTCGTTTTGGATGGACAAAGTTAGTTGAAATAGACAGTTTTTGCATGAAAACTCATTCCTGGTGGAACTTCATAGCAAAGTACAAAGTTCGTTTTGGATGGACAAAGTTAGTTGAAATAGACAGTTTTTGCATGAAAACTCATTCCTGGTGGAACTTCATAGCAAAGAACAAAGTTCGAATCGGATGGACAAAGTTAGTTGTAATTAACAGTTTTTGTATGAAAACACACTTCTGGTGGAACTTCATATCAAAGTACAAAGTTCGTTTTGGATGGATCAATTTAGTTGAAATAGACAGTTTTTGCATGAAAACTCATTCCTGGTGGAACTTCATAGCAAAGTACAAAGTTCGTTTTGGATGGACAAAGTTAGTTGAAATAGACAGTTTTTGCATGAAAACTCATTCCTGGTGGAACTTCATAGCAAAGTACAAAGTTCGTTTTGGATGGACGAATTAAGTTGAAATAGACAGTTTTTGTATGAAAACTCATTCCTGGTGGAACTTCATAGCAAAGTACAAAGTTCGAATCAGATGGACGAATTAAGTAGAAATAGACAGTTTTTGTATGAAAACTCATTCCTGGTGGAACTTCATAGCAAAGTACAAAGTTCGAATCAGATGGACAAAGTTAGTTGAAATAGACAGTTTTTGCATGAAAACTCATTCCTGGTGGAACTTCATAGCAAAGTACAAAGTTCGTTTTGGATGGACGAATTAAGTTGAAATAGACAGTTTTTGTATGAAAACTCATTCCTGGTGGAACTTCATAGCAAAGTACAAAGTTCGAATCAGATGGACAAAGTTAGTTGAAATAGACAGTTTTTGCATGAAAACTCATTCCTGGTGGAACTTCATAGCAAAGTACAAAGTTCGTTTTGGATGGACGAATTAAGTTGAAATAGACAGTTTTTGTATGAAAACTCATTCCTGGTGGAACTTCATAGCAAAGTACAAAGTTCGAATCAGATGGACGAATTAAGTTGAAATAGACAGTTTTTGCATGAAAACTCATTCCTGGTGGAACTTCATAGCAAAGTACAAAGTTCGTTTTAGATGGACAAAGTTAGTTGAAATAGACAGTTTTTGCATAAAAACTCATTCCTGGTGGAACTTCATAGCAAAGTACAAAGTTCGTTTTGGATGGACAAAGTTAGTTGAAATAGACAGTTTTTGCATTCAAACTCATTCCTGGTGGAACTTCATAGCAAAGTACAAAGTTCGAATCGGATGGACGAATTAAGTTGAAATAGACAGTTTTTGCATGAAAACTCATTCCTGGTGGAACTTCATAGCAAAGTACAAAGTTCGTTTTGGATGGATCAATTTAGTTGAAATAGACAGTTTTTGCATGAAAACTCATTCCTGGTGGAACTTCATAGCAAAGTACAAAGTTCGTTTTGGATGGACAAAGTTAGTTGAAATAGACAGTTTTTGCATGAAAACTCATTCCTGGTGGAACTTCATAGCAAAGTACAAAGTTCGTTTTGGATGGATCAATTTAGTTGAAATAGACAGTTTTTGCATGAAAACTCATTCCTGGTGGAACTTCATAGCAAAGTACAAAGTTCGTTTTGGATGGACAAAGTTAGTTGAAATAGACAGTTTTTGCATGAAAACTCATTCCTGGTGGAACTTCATAGCAAAGTACAAAGTTCGAATCGGATGGACGAATTAAGTTGAAATAGACAGTTTTTGCATGAAAACTCATTCCTGGTGGAACTTCATAGCAAAGTACAAAGTTCGTTTTGGATGGATCAATTTAGTTGAAATAGACAGTTTTTGCATGAAAACTCATTCCTGGTGGAACTTCATAGCAAAGTACAAAGTTCGTTTTGGATGGACAAAGTTAGTTGAAATAGACAGTTTTTGCATGAAAACTCATTCCTGGTGGAACTTCATAGCAAAGTACAAAGTTCGTTTTGGATGGATCAATTTAGTAGAAATAGACAGTTTTTGCATGAAAACTCATTCCTGGTGGAACTTCATAGCAAAGTACAAAGTTCGTTTTAGATGGACAAAGTTAGTTGAAATAGACAGTTTTTGCATGAAAACTCATTCCTGGTGGAACTTCATAGCAAAGTACAAAGTTCGTTTTGGATGGACAAAGTTAGTTGAAATAGACAGTTTTTGCATGAAAACTCATTCCTGGTGGAACTTCATAGCAAAGTACAAAGTTCGTTTTGGATGGACAAAGTTAGTTGAAATAGACAGTTTTTGCATGAAAACTCATTCCTGGTGGAACTTCATAGCAAAGTACAAAGTTCGTTTTGGATGGACAAAGTTAGTTGAAATAGACAGTTTTTGCATGAAAACTCATTCCTGGTGGAACTTCATAGCAAAGTACAAAGTTCGTTTTGGATGGATCAATTTAGTTGAAATAGACAGTTTTTGCATGAAAACTCATTCCTGGTGGAACTTCATAGCAAAGTACAAAGTTCGTTTTGGATGGACGAATTAAGTTGAAATAGACAGTTTTTGTATGAAAACTCATTCCTGGTGGAACTTCATAGCAAAGTACAAAGTTCGTTTTGGATGGACAAAGTTAGTTGAAATAGACAGTTTTTGCATGAAAACTCATTCCTGGTGGAACTTCATAGCAAAGTACAAAGTTCGTTTTGGATGGACAAAGTTAGTTGAAATAGACAATTTTTGCATGAAAACTCATTCCTGGTGGAACTTCATAGCAAAGTACAAAGTTCGTTTTAGATGGACAAAGTTAGTTGAAATAGACAGTTTTTGCATGAAAACTCATTCCTGGTGGAACTTCATAGCAAAGTACAAAGTTCGTTTTGGATGGACGAATTAAGTTGAAATAGACAGTTTTTGTATGAAAACTCATTCCTGGTGGAACTTCATAGCAAAGTACAAAGTTCGTTTTGGATGGACAAAGTTAGTTGAAATAGACAGTTTTTGCATGAAAACTCATTCCTGGTGGAACTTCATAGCAAAGTACAAAGTTCGTTTTGGATGGACGAATTAAGTTGAAATAGACAGTTTTTGCATAAAAACTCATTCCTGGTGGAACTTCATAGCAAAGTACAAAGTTCGTTTTGGATGGACAAAGTTAGTTGAAATAGACAGTTTTTGCATGAAAACTCATTCCTGGTGGAACTTCATAGCAAAGTACAAAGTTCGTTTTGGATGGACAAAGTTAGTTGAAATAGACAGTTTTTGCATGAAAACTCATTCCTGGTGGAACTTCATAGCAAAGTACAAAGTTCGTTTTGGATGGACAAAGTTAGTTGAAATAGACAGTTTTTGCATGAAAACTCATTCCTGGTGGAACTTCATAGCAAAGTACAAAGTTCGTTTTGGATGGATCAATTTAGTTGAAATAGACAGTTTTTGCATGAAAACTCATTCCTGGTGGAACTTCATAGCAAAGTACAAAGTTCGTTTTGGATGGACGAATTAAGTTGAAATAGACAGTTTTTGTATGAAAACTCATTCCTGGTGGAACTTCATAGCAAAGTACAAAGTTCGAATCAGATGGACGAATTAAGTTGAAATAGACAGTTTTTGCATGAAAACTCATTCCTGGTAGAACTTCATAGCAAAGTACAAAGTTCGTTTTAGATGGACAAAGTTAGTTGAAATAGACAGTTTTTGCATGAAAACTCATTCCTGGTGGAACTTCATAGCAAAGTACAAAGTTCGTTTTGGATGGACGAATTAAGTTGAAATAGACAGTTTTTGTATGAAAACTCATTCCTGGTGGAACTTCATAGCAAAGTACAAAGTTCGTTTTGGATGGACAAAGTTAGTTGAAATAGACAGTTTTTGCATGAAAACTCATTCCTGGTGGAACTTCATAGCAAAGTACAAAGTTCGTTTTGGATGGATCAATTTAGTTGAAATAGACAGTTTTTGCATGAAAACTCATTCCTGGTGGAACTTCATAGCAAAGTACAAAGTTCGTTTTGGATGGATCAATTTAGTTGAAATAGACAGTTTTTGCATGAAAACTCATTCCTGGTGGAACTTCATAGCAAAGTACAAAGTTCGTTTTGGATGGACAAAGTTAGTTGAAATAGACAGTTTTTGCATAAAAACTCATTCCTGGTGGAACTTCATAAAAAAGTACAAAGTTCGTTTTGGATGGACAAAGTTAGTTGAAATAGACAGTTTTTGCATAAAAACTCATTCCTGGTGGAACTTCATAGCAAAGTACAAAGTTCGTTTTGGATGGACAAAGTTAGTTGAAATAGACAGTTTTTGCATGAAAACTCATTCCTGGTGGAACTTCATAGCAAAGTACAAAGTTCGTTTTGGATGGATCAATTTAGTTGAAATAGACAGTTTTTGCATGAAAACTCATTCCTGGTGGAACTTCATAGCAAAGTACAAAGTTCGTTTTGGATGGATCAATTTAGTTGAAATAGACAGTTTTTGTATGAAAACTCATTCCTGGTGGAACTTCATAGCAAAGTACAAAGTTCGAATCAGATGGACGAATTAAGTTGAAATAGACAGTTTTTGCATGAAAACTCATTCCTGGTGGAACTTCATAGCAAAGTACAAAGTTCGAATCAGATGGACAAAGTTAGTTGAAATAGACAGTTTTTGCATGAAAACTCATTCCTGGTGGAACTTCATAGCAAAGTACAAAGTTCGTTTTGGATGGACGAATTAAGTTGAAATAGACAGTTTTTGTATGAAAACTCATTCCTGGTGGAACTTCATAGCAAAGTACAAAGTTCGTTTTGGATGGACAAAGTTAGTTGAAATAGACAGTTTTTGCATGAAAACTCATTCCTGGTGGAACTTCATAGCAAAGTACAAAGTTCGTTTTAGATGGACAAAGTTAGTTGAAATAGACAGTTTTTGCATAAAAACTCATTCCTGGTGGAACTTCATAGCAAAGTACAAAGTTCGTTTTGGATGGACAAAGTTAGTTGAAATAGACAGTTTTTGCATGAAAACTCATTCCTGGTGGAACTTCATAGCAAAGTACAAAGTTCGTTTTGGATGGATCAATTTAGTTGAAATAGACAGTTTTTGCATGAAAACTCATTCCTGGTGGAACTTCATAGCAAAGTACAAAGTTCGTTTTGGATGGATCAATTAAGTTGAAATAGACAGTTTTTGTATGAAAACTCATTCCTGGTGGAACTTCATAGCAAAGTACAAAGTTCGTTTTGGATGGACAAAGTTAGTTGAAATAGACAGTTTTTGCATGAAAACTCATTCCTGGTGGAACTTCATAGCAAAGTACAAAGTTCGAATCAGATGGACGAATTAAGTAGAAATAGACAGTTTTTGTATGAAAACTCATTCCTGGTGGAACTTCATAGCAAAGTACAAAGTTCGAATCAGATGGACAAAGTTAGTTGAAATAGACAGTTTTTGCATGAAAACTCATTCCTGGTGGAACTTCATAGCAAAGTACAAAGTTCGTTTTGGATGGACGAATTAAGTTGAAATAGACAGTTTTTGTATGAAAACTCATTCCTGGTGGAACTTCATAGCAAAGTACAAAGTTCGAATCAGATGGACAAAGTTAGTTGAAATAGACAGTTTTTGCATGAAAACTCATTCCTGGTGGAACTTCATAGCAAAGTACAAAGTTCGTTTTGGATGGACGAATTAAGTTGAAATAGACAGTTTTTGTATGAAAACTCATTCCTGGTGGAACTTCATAGCAAAGTACAAAGTTCGAATCAGATGGACGAATTAAGTTGAAATAGACAGTTTTTGCATGAAAACTCATTCCTGGTGGAACTTCATAGCAAAGTACAAAGTTCGTTTTAGATGGACAAAGTTAGTTGAAATAGACAGTTTTTGCATAAAAACTCATTCCTGGTGGAACTTCATAGCAAAGTACAAAGTTCGTTTTGGATGGACAAAGTTAGTTGAAATAGACAGTTTTTGCATTCAAACTCATTCCTGGTGGAACTTCATAGCAAAGTACAAAGTTCGAATCGGATGGACGAATTAAGTTGAAATAGACAGTTTTTGCATGAAAACTCATTCCTGGTGGAACTTCATAGCAAAGTACAAAGTTCGTTTTGGATGGATCAATTTAGTTGAAATAGACAGTTTTTGCATGAAAACTCATTCCTGGTGGAACTTCATAGCAAAGTACAAAGTTCGTTTTGGATGGACAAAGTTAGTTGAAATAGACAGTTTTTGCATGAAAACTCATTCCTGGTGGAACTTCATAGCAAAGTACAAAGTTCGTTTTGGATGGATCAATTTAGTTGAAATAGACAGTTTTTGCATGAAAACTCATTCCTGGTGGAACTTCATAGCAAAGTACAAAGTTCGTTTTGGATGGACAAAGTTAGTTGAAATAGACAGTTTTTGCATGAAAACTCATTCCTGGTGGAACTTCATAGCAAAGTACAAAGTTCGAATCGGATGGACGAATTAAGTTGAAATAGACAGTTTTTGCATGAAAACTCATTCCTGGTGGAACTTCATAGCAAAGTACAAAGTTCGTTTTGGATGGATCAATTTAGTTGAAATAGACAGTTTTTGCATGAAAACTCATTCCTGGTGGAACTTCATAGCAAAGTACAAAGTTCGTTTTGGATGGACAAAGTTAGTTGAAATAGACAGTTTTTGCATGAAAACTCATTCCTGGTGGAACTTCATAGCAAAGTACAAAGTTCGTTTTGGATGGATCAATTTAGTAGAAATAGACAGTTTTTGCATGAAAACTCATTCCTGGTGGAACTTCATAGCAAAGTACAAAGTTCGTTTTAGATGGACAAAGTTAGTTGAAATAGACAGTTTTTGCATGAAAACTCATTCCTGGTGGAACTTCATAGCAAAGTACAAAGTTCGTTTTGGATGGACAAAGTTAGTTGAAATAGACAGTTTTTGCATGAAAACTCATTCCTGGTGGAACTTCATAGCAAAGTACAAAGTTCGTTTTGGATGGACAAAGTTAGTTGAAATAGACAGTTTTTGCATGAAAACTCATTCCTGGTGGAACTTCATAGCAAAGTACAAAGTTCGTTTTGGATGGACAAAGTTAGTTGAAATAGACAGTTTTTGCATGAAAACTCATTCCTGGTGGAACTTCATAGCAAAGTACAAAGTTCGTTTTGGATGGATCAATTTAGTTGAAATAGACAGTTTTTGCATGAAAACTCATTCCTGGTGGAACTTCATAGCAAAGTACAAAGTTCGTTTTGGATGGACGAATTAAGTTGAAATAGACAGTTTTTGTATGAAAACTCATTCCTGGTGGAACTTCATAGCAAAGTACAAAGTTCGTTTTGGATGGACAAAGTTAGTTGAAATAGACAGTTTTTGCATGAAAACTCATTCCTGGTGGAACTTCATAGCAAAGTACAAAGTTCGTTTTGGATGGACAAAGTTAGTTGAAATAGACAATTTTTGCATGAAAACTCATTCCTGGTGGAACTTCATAGCAAAGTACAAAGTTCGTTTTAGATGGACAAAGTTAGTTGAAATAGACAGTTTTTGCATGAAAACTCATTCCTGGTGGAACTTCATAGCAAAGTACAAAGTTCGTTTTGGATGGACGAATTAAGTTGAAATAGACAGTTTTTGTATGAAAACTCATTCCTGGTGGAACTTCATAGCAAAGTACAAAGTTCGTTTTGGATGGACAAAGTTAGTTGAAATAGACAGTTTTTGCATGAAAACTCATTCCTGGTGGAACTTCATAGCAAAGTACAAAGTTCGTTTTGGATGGACGAATTAAGTTGAAATAGACAGTTTTTGCATAAAAACTCATTCCTGGTGGAACTTCATAGCAAAGTACAAAGTTCGTTTTGGATGGACAAAGTTAGTTGAAATAGACAGTTTTTGCATGAAAACTCATTCCTGGTGGAACTTCATAGCAAAGTACAAAGTTCGTTTTGGATGGACAAAGTTAGTTGAAATAGACAGTTTTTGCATGAAAACTCATTCCTGGTGGAACTTCATAGCAAAGTACAAAGTTCGTTTTGGATGGACGAATTAAGTTGAAATAGACAGTTTTTGTATGAAAACTCATTCCTGGTGGAACTTCATAGCAAAGTACAAAGTTCGAATCAGATGGACGAATTAAGTTGAAATAGACAGTTTTTGCATGAAAACTCATTCCTGGTAGAACTTCATAGCAAAGTACAAAGTTCGTTTTAGATGGACAAAGTTAGTTGAAATAGACAGTTTTTGCATGAAAACTCATTCCTGGTGGAACTTCATAGCAAAGTACAAAGTTCGTTTTGGATGGACGAATTAAGTTGAAATAGACAGTTTTTGTATGAAAACTCATTCCTGGTGGAACTTCATAGCAAAGTACAAAGTTCGTTTTGGATGGACAAAGTTAGTTGAAATAGACAGTTTTTGCATGAAAACTCATTCCTGGTGGAACTTCATAGCAAAGTACAAAGTTCGTTTTGGATGGATCAATTTAGTTGAAATAGACAGTTTTTGCATGAAAACTCATTCCTGGTGGAACTTCATAGCAAAGTACAAAGTTCGTTTTGGATGGATCAATTTAGTTGAAATAGACAGTTTTTGCATGAAAACTCATTCCTGGTGGAACTTCATAGCAAAGTACAAAGTTCGTTTTGGATGGACAAAGTTAGTTGAAATAGACAGTTTTTGCATAAAAACTCATTCCTGGTGGAACTTCATAGCAAAGTACAAAGTTCGTTTTGGATGGACAAAGTTAGTTGAAATAGACAGTTTTTGCATAAAAACTCATTCCTGGTGGAACTTCATAGCAAAGTACAAAGTTCGTTTTGGATGGACAAAGTTAGTTGAAATAGACAGTTTTTGCATGAAAACTCATTCCTGGTGGAACTTCATAGCAAAGTACAAAGTTCGTTTTGGATGGATCAATTTAGTTGAAATAGACAGTTTTTGCATGAAAACTCATTCCTGGTGGAACTTCATAGCAAAGTACAAAGTTCGTTTTGGATGGATCAATTTAGTTGAAATAGACAGTTTTTGTATGAAAACTCATTCCTGGTGGAACTTCATAGCAAAGTACAAAGTTCGAATCAGATGGACGAATTAAGTTGAAATAGACAGTTTTTGCATGAAAACTCATTCCTGGTGGAACTTCATAGCAAAGTACAAAGTTCGAATCAGATGGACAAAGTTAGTTGAAATAGACAGTTTTTGCATGAAAACTCATTCCTGGTGGAACTTCATAGCAAAGTACAAAGTTCGTTTTGGATGGATCAATTTAGTTGAAATAGACAGTTTTTGCATGAAAACTCATTCCTGGTGGAACTTCATAGCAAAGTACAAAGTTCGTTTTGGATGGATCAATTTAGTTGAAATAGACAGTTTTTGCATGAAAACTCATTCCTGGTGGAACTTCATAGCAAAGTACAAAGTTCGTTTTGGATGGACAAAGTTAGTTGAAATAGACAGTTTTTGCATAAAAACTCATTCCTGGTGGAACTTCATAGCAAAGTACAAAGTTCGTTTTGGATGGACAAAGTTAGTTGAAATAGACAGTTTTTGCATGAAAACTCATTCCTGGTGGAACTTCATAGCAAAGTACAAAGTTCGTTTTGGATGGATCAATTTAGTTGAAATAGACAGTTTTTGCATGAAAACTCATTCCTGGTGGAACTTCATAGCAAAGTACAAAGTTCGTTTTGGATGGATCAATTTAGTTGAAATAGACAGTTTTTGCATGAAAACTCATTCCTGGTGGAACTTCATAGCAAAGTACAAAGTTCGTTTTGGATGGACGAATTAAGTTGAAATAGACAGTTTTTGTATGAAAACTCATTCCTGGTGGAACTTCATAGCAAAGTACAAAGTTCGTTTTAGATGGACAAAGTTAGTTGAAATAGACAGTTTTTGCATGAAAACTCATTCCTGGTGGAACTTCATAGCAAAGTACAAAGTTCGTTTTGGATGGATCAATTTAGTTGAAATAGACAGTTTTTGTATGAAAACTCATTCCTGGTGGAACTTCATAGCAAAGTACAAAGTTCGTTTTGGATGGATCAATTTAGTTGAAATAGACAGTTTTTGCATGAAAACTCATTCCTGGTGGAACTTCATAGCAAAGTACAAAGTTCGTTTTGGATGGATCAATTTAGTTGAAATAGACAGTTTTTGCATGAAAACTCATTCCTGGTGGAACTTCATAGCAAAGTACAAAGTTCGTTTTGGATGGACAAAGTTAGTTGAAATAGACAGTTTTTGCATGAAAACTCATTCCTGGTGGAACTTCATAGCAAAGTACAAAGTTCGTTTTGGATGGACAAAGTTAGTTGAAATAGACAGTTTTTGCATAAAAACTCATTCCTGGTGGAACTTCATAGCAGAGTACAAAGTTCGTTTTGGATGGACAAAGTTAGTTGAAATAGACAGTTTTTGCATAAAAACTCATTCCTGGTGGAACTTCATAGCAAAGTACAAAGTTCGTTTTAGATGGACAAAGTTAGTTGAAATAGACAGTTTTTGCATGAAAACTCATTCCTGGTGGAACTTCATAGCAAAGTACAAAGTTCGTTTTAGATGGACAAAGTTAGTTGAAATAGACAGTTTTTGCATGAAAACTCATTCCTGGTGGAACTTCATAGCAAAGTACAAAGTTCGTTTTGGATGGATCAATTTAGTTGAAATAGACAGTTTTTGCATGAAAACTCATTCCTGGTGGAACTTCATAGCAAAGTACAAAGTTCGTTTTGGATGGATCAATTTAGTTGAAATAGACAGTTTTTGCATGAAAACTCATTCCTGGTGGAACTTCATAGCAAAGTACAAAGTTCGTTTTGGATGGACAAAGTTAGTTGAAATAGACAGTTTTTGCATGAAAACTCATTCCTGGTGGAACTTCATAGCAAAGTACAAAGTTCGTTTTGGATGGACAAAGTTAGTTGAAATAGACAGTTTTTGCATGAAAACTCATTCCTGGTGGAACTTCATAGCAGAGTACAAAGTTCGTTTTGGATGGACAAAGTTAGTTGAAATAGACAGTTTTTGCATAAAAACTCATTCCTGGTGGAACTTCATAGCAAAGTACAAAGTTCGTTTTAGATGGACAAAGTTAGTTGAAATAGACAGTTTTTGCATGAAAACTCATTCCTGGTGGAACTTCATAGCAAAGTACAAAGTTCGTTTTAGATGGACAAAGTTAGTTGAAATAGACAGTTTTTGCATGAAAACTCATTCCTGGTGGAACTTCATAGCAAAGTACAAAGTTCGTTTTGGATGGATCAATTTAGTTGAAATAGACAGTTTTTGCATGAAAACTCATTCCTGGTGGAACTTCATAGCAAAGTACAAAGTTCGTTTTGGATGGATCAATTTAGTTGAAATAGACAGTTTTTGCATGAAAACTCATTCCTGGTGGAACTTCATAGCAAAGTACAAAGTTCGTTTTGGATGGACAAAGTTAGTTGAAATAGACAGTTTTTGCATGAAAACTCATTCCTGGTGGAACTTCATAGCAAAGTACAAAGTTCGTTTTGGATGGACAAAGTTAGTTGAAATAGACAGTTTTTGCATGAAAACTCATTCCTGGTGGAACTTCATAGCAAAGTACAAAGTTCGTTTTGGATGGACATAGTTAGTTGAAATAGACAGTTTTTGCATGAAAACTCATTCCTGGTGGAACTTCATAGCAAAGTACAAAGTTCGTTTTGGATGGACAAAGTTAGTTGAAATAGACAGTTTTTGCATGAAAACTCATTCCTGGTGGAACTTCATAGCAGAGTACAAAGTTCGTTTTGGATGGACAAAGTTAGTTGAAATAGACAGTTTTTGCATAAAAACTCATTCCTGGTGGAACTTCATAGCAAAGTACAAAGTTCGTTTTAGATGGACAAAGTTAGTTGAAATAGACAGTTTTTGCATGAAAACTCATTCCTGGTGGAACTTCATAGCAAAGTACAAAGTTCGTTTTAGATGGACAAAGTTAGTTGAAATAGACAGTTTTTGCATGAAAACTCATTCCTGGTGGAACTTCATAGCAAAGTACAAAGTTCGTTTTGGATGGATCAATTTAGTTGAAATAGACAGTTTTTGCATGAAAACTCATTCCTGGTGGAACTTCATAGCAAAGTACAAAGTTCGTTTTGGATGGATCAATTTAGTTGAAATAGACAGTTTTTGCATGAAAACTCATTCCTGGTGGAACTTCATAGCAAAGTACAAAGTTCGTTTTGGATGGATCAATTTAGTTGAAATAGACAGTTTTTGCATGAAAACTCATTCCTGGTGGAACTTCATAGCAAAGTACAAAGTGCGTTTTGGATGGACAAAGTTAGTTGAAATAGACAGTTTTTGCATGAAAACTCATTCCTGGTGGAACTTCATAGCAAAGTACAAAGTTCGTTTTGGATGGACATAGTTAGTTGAAATAGACAGTTTTTGCATGAAAACTCATTCCTGGTGGAACTTCATAGCAAAGTACAAAGTTCGTTTTGGATGGATCAATTTAGTTGAAATAGACAGTTTTTGCATGAAAACTCATTCCTGGTGGAACTTCATAGCAAAGTACAAAGTTCGTTTTGGATGGATCAATTTAGTTGAAATAGACAGTTTTTGCATGAAAACTCATTCCTGGTGGAACTTCATAGCAAAGTACAAAGTTCGTTTTGGATGGATCAATTTAGTTGAAATAGACAGTTTTTGCATGAAAACTCATTCCTGGTGGAACTTCATAGCAGAGTACAAAGTTCGTTTTGGATGGACAAAGTTAGTTGAAATAGACAGTTTTTGCATAAAAACTCATTCCTGGTGGAACTTCATAGCAAAGTACAAAGTTCGTTTTGGATGGATCAATTGAGTTGAAATAGACAGTTTTTGCATAAAAACTCATTCCTGGTGGAACTTCATAGCAAAGTACAAAGTTCGTTTTGGATGGATCAATTTAGTTGAAATAGACAGTTTTTGCATGAAAACTCATTCCTGGTGGAACTTCATAGCAGAGTACAAAGTTCGTTTTGGATGGACAAAGTTAGTTGAAATAGACAGTTTTTGCATAAAAACTCATTCCTGGTGGAACTTCATAGCAAAGTACAAAGTTCGTTTTGGATGGATCAATTTAGTTGAAATAGACAGTTTTTGCATGAAAACTCATTCCTGGTGGAACTTCATAGCAAAGTACAAAGTTCGTTTTGGATGGATCAATTTAGTTGAAATAGACAGTTTTTGCATAAAAACTCATTCCTGGTGGAACTTCATAGCAAAGTACAAAGTTCGTTTTGGATGGATCAATTTAGTTGAAATAGACAGTTTTTGCATGAAAACTCATTCCTGGTGGAACTTCATAGCAAAGTACAAAGTTCGTTTTGGATGGATCAATTTAGTTGAAATAGACAGTTTTTGCATGAAAACTCATTCCTGGTGGAACTTCATAGCAAAGTACAAAGTTCGTTTTGGATGGATCAATTTAGTTGAAATAGACAGTTATTGCATGAAAACTCATTCCTGGTGGAACTTCATAGCAGAGTACAAAGTTCGTTTTGGATGGACAAAGTTAGTTGAAATAGACAGTTTTTGCATGAAAACTCATTCCTGGTGGAACTTCATAGCAAAGTACAAAGTTCGTTTTGGATGGATCAATTTAGTTGAAATAGACAGTTTTTGCATGAAAACTCATTCCTGGTGGAACTTCATAGCAAAGTACAAAGTTCGTTTTGGATGGATCAATTTAGTTGAAATAGACAGTTTTTGCATGAAAACTCATTCCTGGAGGAACTTCATAGCAAAGTACAAAGTTCGTTTTGGATGGATCAATTTAGTTGAAATAGACAGTTTTTGCATGAAAACTCATTCCTGGTGGAACTTCATAGCAAAGTACAAAGTTCGTTTTGGATGGATCAATTTAGTTGAAATAGACAGTTTTTGCATGAAAACTCATTCCTGGTGGAACTTCATAGCAAAGTACAAAGTTCGTTTTGGATGGATCAATTTAGTTGAAATAGACAGTTTTTGCATGAAAACTCATTCCTGGTGGAACTTCATAGCAGAGTACAAAGTTCGTTTTGGATGGACAAAGTTAGTTGAAATAGACAGTTTTTGCATAAAAACTCATTCCTGGTGGAACTTCATAGCAAAGTACAAAGTTCGTTTTGGATGGATCAATTGAGTTGAAATAGACAGTTTTTGCATAAAAACTCATTCCTGGTGGAACTTCATAGCAAAGTACAAAGTTCGTTTTGGATGGATCAATTTAGTTGAAATAGACAGTTTTTGCATGAAAACTCATTCCTGGTGGAACTTCATAGCAGAGTACAAAGTTCGTTTTGGATGGACAAAGTTAGTTGAAATAGACAGTTTTTGCATAAAAACTCATTCCTGGTGGAACTTCATAGCAAAGTACAAAGTTCGTTGTGGATGGATCAATTTAGTTGAAATAGACAGTTTTTGCATGAAAACTCATTCCTGGTGGAACTTCATAGCAAAGTACAAAGTTCGTTTTGGATGGATCAATTTAGTTGAAATGGACAGTTTTTGCATAAAAACTCATTCCTGGTGGAACTTCATAGCAAAGTACAAAGTTCGTTTTGGATGGATCAATTTAGTTGAAATAGACAGTTTTTGCATGAAAACTCATTCCTGGTGGAACTTCATAGCAAAGTACAAAGTTCGTTTTGGATGGATCAATTTAGTTGAAATAGACAGTTTTTGCATGAAAACTCATTCCTGGTGGAACTTCATAGCAAAGTACAAAGTTCGTTTTGGATGGATCAATTTAGTTGAAATAGACAGTTTTTGCATGAAAACTCATTCCTGGTGGAACTTCATAGCAAAGTACAAAGTTCGTTTTGGATGGATCAATTTAGTTGAAATAGACAGTTTTTGCATGAAAACTCATTCCTGGTGGAACTTCATAGCAGAGTACAAAGTTCGTTTTGGATGGACAAAGTTAGTTGAAATAGACAGTTTTTGCATGAAAACTCATTCCTGGTGGAACTTCATAGCAGAGTACAAAGTTCGTTTTGGATGGATCAATTTAGTTGAAATAGACAGTTTTTGCATGAAAACTCATTCCTGGTGGAACTTCATAGCAGAGTACAAAGTTCGTTTTGGATGGACAAAGTTAGTTGAAATAGACAGTTTTTGCATGAAAACTCATTCCTGGTGGAACTTCATAGCAAAGTACAAAGTTCGTTTTAGATGGACAAAGTTAGTTGAAATAGACAGTTTTTGCATGAAAACTCATTCCTGGTGGAACTTCATAGCAAAGTACAAAGTTCGTTTTGGATGGATCAATTTAGTTGAAATAGACAGTTTTTGCATGAAAACTCATTCCTGGTGGAACTTCATAGCAAAGTACAAAGTTCGTTTTGGATGGATCAATTTAGTTGAAATAGACAGTTTTTGCATGAAAACTCATTCCTGGTGGAACTTCATAGCAAAGTACAAAGTTCGTTTTGGATGGATCAATTTAGTTGAAATAGACAGTTTTTGCATGAAAACTCATTCCTGGTGGAACTTCATAGCAAAGTACAAAGTTCGTTTTGGATGGATCAATTTAGTTGAAATAGACAGTTTTTGCATGAAAACTCATTCCTGGTGGAACTTCATAGCAAAGTACAAAGTTCGTTTTGGATGGACAAAGTTAGTTGAAATAGACAGTTTTTGCATGAAAACTCATTCCTGGTGGAACTTCATAGCAAAGTACAAAGTTCGTTTTGGATGGACAAAGTTAGTTGAAATAGACAATTTTTGCATGAAAACTCATTCCTGGTGGAACTTCATAGCAAAGTACAAAGTTCGTTTTAGATGGACAAAGTTAGTTGAAATAGACAGTTTTTGCATGAAAACTCATTCCTGGTGGAACTTCATAGCAAAGTACAAAGTTCGTTTTGGATGGACGAATTAAGTTGAAATAGACAGTTTTTGTATGAAAACTCATTCCTGGTGGAACTTCATAGCAAAGTACAAAGTTCGTTTTGGATGGACAAAGTTAGTTGAAATAGACAGTTTTTGCATGAAAACTCATTCCTGGTGGAACTTCATAGCAAAGTACAAAGTTCGTTTTGGATGGACGAATTAAGTTGAAATAGACAGTTTTTGCATAAAAACTCATTCCTGGTGGAACTTCATAGCAAAGTACAAAGTTCGTTTTGGATGGACAAAGTTAGTTGAAATAGACAGTTTTTGCATGAAAACTCATTCCTGGTGGAACTTCATAGCAAAGTACAAAGTTCGTTTTGGATGGACAAAGTTAGTTGAAATAGACAGTTTTTGCATGAAAACTCATTCCTGGTGGAACTTCATAGCAAAGTACAAAGTTCGTTTTGGATGGACAAAGTTAGTTGAAATAGACAGTTTTTGCATGAAAACTCATTCCTGGTGGAACTTCATAGCAAAGTACAAAGTTCGTTTTGGATGGACGAATTAAGTTGAAATAGACAGTTTTTGTATGAAAACTCATTCCTGGTGGAACTTCATAGCAAAGTACAAAGTTCGAATCAGATGGACGAATTAAGTTGAAATAGACAGTTTTTGCATGAAAACTCATTCCTGGTGGAACTTCATAGCAAAGTACAAAGTTCGTTTTAGATGGACAAAGTTAGTTGAAATAGACAGTTTTTGCATGAAAACTCATTCCTGGTGGAACTTCATAGCAAAGTACAAAGTTCGTTTTGGATGGATCAATTTAGTTGAAATAGACAGTTTTTGCATGAAAACTCATTCCTGGTGGAACTTCATAGCAAAGTACAAAGTTCGTTTTGGATGGATCAATTTAGTTGAAATAGACAGTTTTTGCATGAAAACTCATTCCTGGTGGAACTTCATAGCAAAGTACAAAGTTCGTTTTGGATGGATCAATTTAGTTGAAATAGACAGTTTTTGCATGAAAACTCATTCCTGGTGGAACTTCATAGCAAAGTACAAAGTTCGTTTTAGATGGACAAAGTTAGTTGAAATAGACAGTTTTTGCATGAAAACTCATTCCTGGTGGAACTTCATAGCAAAGTACAAAGTTCGTTTTGGATGGACAAAGTTAGTTGAAATAGACAATTTTTGCATGAAAACTCATTCCTGGTGGAACTTCATAGCAAAGTACAAAGTTCGTTTTAGATGGACAAAGTTAGTTGAAATAGACAGTTTTTGCATGAAAACTCATTCCTGGTGGAACTTCATAGCAAAGTACAAAGTTCGTTTTGGATGGACGAATTAAGTTGAAATAGACAGTTTTTGCATGAAAACTCATTCCTGGTGGAACTTCATAGCAAAGTACAAAGTTCGTTTTGGATGGACGAATTAAGTTGAAATAGACAGTTTTTGCATAAAAACTCATTCCTGGTGGAACTTCATAGCAAAGTACAAAGTTCGTTTTGGATGGACAAAGTTAGTTGAAATAGACAGTTTTTGCATGAAAACTCATTCCTGGTGGAACTTCATAGCAAAGTACAAAGTTCGTTTTGGATGGACAAAGTTAGTTGAAATAGACAGTTTTTGCATGAAAACTCATTCCTGGTGGAACTTCATAGCAAAGTACAAAGTTCGTTTTGGATGGACAAAGTTAGTTGAAATAGACAGTTTTTGCATGAAAACTCATTCCTGGTGGAACTTCATAGCAAAGTACAAAGTTCGTTTTGGATGGACGAATTAAGTTGAAATAGACAGTTTTTGCATAAAAACTCATTCCTGGTGGAACTTCATAGCAAAGTACAAAGTTCGTTTTGGATGGACAAAGTTAGTTGAAATAGACAGTTTTTGCATGAAAACTCATTCCTGGTGGAACTTCATAGCAAAGTACAAAGTTCGTTTTGGATGGACAAAGTTAGTTGAAATAGACAGTTTTTGCATGAAAACTCATTCCTGGTGGAACTTCATAGCAAAGTACAAAGTTCGTTTTGGATGGACGAATTAAGTTGAAATAGACAGTTTTTGCATAAAAACTCATTCCTGGTGGAACTTCATAGCAAAGTACAAAGTTCGTTTTGGATGGACAAAGTTAGTTGAAATAGACAGTTTTTGCATGAAAACTCATTCCTGGTGGAACTTCATAGCAAAGTACAAAGTTCGTTTTGGATGGACAAAGTTAGTTGAAATAGACAGTTTTTGCATGAAAACTCATTCCTGGTGGAACTTCATAGCAAAGTACAAAGTTCGTTTTGGATGGACAAAGTTAGTTGAAATAGACAGTTTTTGCATGAAAACTCATTCCTGGTGGAACTTCATAGCAAAGTACAAAGTTCGTTTTGGATGGACAAAGTTAGTTGAAATAGACAGTTTTTGCATGAAAACTCATTCCTGGTGGAACTTCATAGCAAAGTACAAAGTTCGTTTTGGATGGACAAAGTTAGTTGAAATAGACAGTTTTTGCATGAAAACTCATTCCTGGTGGAACTTCATAGCAAAGTACAAAGTTCGTTTTGGATGGACAAAGTTAGTTGAAATAGACAGTTTTTGCATGAAAACTCATTCCTGGTGGAACTTCATAGCAAAGTACAAAGTTCGTTTTGGATGGACGAATTAAGTTGAAATAGACAGTTTTTGCATGAAAACTCATTCCTGGTGGAACTTCATAGCAAAGTACAAAGTTCGTTTTGGATGGACGAATTAAGTTGAAATAGACAGTTTTTGCATAAAAACTCATTCCTGGTGGAACTTCATAGCAAAGTACAAAGTTCGTTTTGGATGGACAAAGTTAGTTGAAATAGACAGTTTTTGCATGAAAACTCATTCCTGGTGGAACTTCATAGCAAAGTACAAAGTTCGTTTTGGATGGACAAAGTTAGTTGAAATAGACAGTTTTTGCATGAAAACTCATTCCTGGTGGAACTTCATAGCAAAGTACAAAGTTCGTTTTGGATGGACAAAGTTAGTTGAAATAGACAGTTTTTGCATGAAAACTCATTCCTGGTGGAACTTCATAGCAAAGTACAAAGTTCGTTTTGGATGGACGAATTAAGTTGAAATAGACAGTTTTTGCATGAAAACTCATTCCTGGTGGAACTTCATAGCAAAGTACAAAGTTCGTTTTGGATGGACAAAGTTAGTTGAAATAGACAGTTTTTGCATGAAAACTCATTCCTGGTGGAACTTCATAGCAAAGTACAAAGTTCGTTTTGGATGGACAAAGTTAGTTGAAATAGACAGTTTTTGCATGAAAACTCATTCCTGGTGGAACTTCATAGCAAAGTACAAAGTTCGTTTTGGATGGACGAATTAAGTTGAAATAGACAGTTTTTGCATAAAAACTCATTTCTGGTGGAACTTCATAGCAAAGTACAAAGTTCGTTTTGGATGGACAAAGTTAGTTGAAATAGACAGTTTTTGCATGAAAACTCATTCCTGGTGGAACTTCATAGCAAAGTACAAAGTTCGTTTTGGATGGACAAAGTTAGTTGAAATAGACAGTTTTTGCATGAAAACTCATTCCTGGTGGAACTTCATAGCAAAGTACAAAGTTCGTTTTGGATGGACAAAGTTAGTTGAAATAGACAGTTTTTGCATGAAAACTCATTCCTGGTGGAACTTCATAGCAAAGTACAAAGTTCGTTTTGGATGGACAAAGTTAGTTGAAATAGACAGTTTTTGCATGAAAACTCATTCCTGGTGGAACTTCATAGCAAAGTACAAAGTTCGTTTTGGATGGACGAATTAAGTTGAAATAGACAGTTTTTGTATGAAAACTCATTCCTGGTGGAACTTCATAGCAAAGTACAAAGTTCGAATCAGATGGACGAATTAAGTTGAAATAGACAGTTTTTGCATGAAAACTCATTCCTGGTAGAACTTCATAGCAAAGTACAAAGTTCGTTTTAGATGGACAAAGTTAGTTGAAATAGACAGTTTTTGCATGAAAACTCATTCCTGGTGGAACTTCATAGCAAAGTACAAAGTTCGTTTTGGATGGATCAATTTAGTTGAAATAGACAGTTTTTGCATGAAAACTCATTCCTGGTGGAACTTCATAGCAAAGTACAAAGTTCGTTTTGGATGGATCAATTTAGTTGAAATAGACAGTTTTTGCATGAAAACTCATTCCTGGTGGAACTTCATAGCAAAGTACAAAGTTCGTTTTGGATGGATCAATTTAGTTGAAATAGACAGTTTTTGCATGAAAACTCATTCCTGGTGGAACTTCATAGCAAAGTACAAAGTTCGTTTTGGATGGACAAAGTTAGTTGAAATAGACAGTTTTTGCATAAAAACTCATTCCTGGTGGAACTTCATAGCAAAGTACAAAGTTCGTTTTGGATGGACAAAGTTAGTTGAGATAGACAGTTTTTGCATAAAAACTCATTCCTGGTGGAACTTCATAGCAAAGTACAAAGTTCGTTTTGGATGGACAAAGTTAGTTGAAATAGACAGTTTTTGCATGAAAACTCATTCCTGGTGGAACTTCATAGCAAAGTACAAAGTTCGTTTTGGATGGATCAATTTAGTTGAAATAGACAGTTTTTGCATGAAAACTCATTCCTGGTGGAACTTCATAGCAAAGTACAAAGTTCGTTTTGGATGGACAAAGTTAGTTGAAATAGACAGTTTTTGCATAAAAACTCATTCCTGGTGGAACTTCATAGCAAAGTACAAAGTTCGTTTTGGATGGACAAAGTTAGTTGAAATAGACAGTTTTTGCATGAAAACTCATTCCTGGTGGAACTTCATAGCAAAGTACAAAGTTCGTTTTGGATGGACAAAGTTAGTTGAAATAGACAGTTTTTGCATGAAAACTCATTCCTGGTGGAACTTCATAGCAAAGTACAAAGTTCGTTTTGGATGGATCAATTTAGTTGAAATAGACAGTTTTTGCATGAAAACTCATTCCTGGTGGAACTTCATAGCAAAGTACAAAGTTCGTTTTGGATGGACGAATTAAGTTGCAATAGACAGTTTTTGTATGAAAACTCATTCCTGGTGGAACTTCATAGCAAAGTACAAAGTTCGAATCAGATGGACGAATTAAGTTGAAATAGACAGTTTTTGCATGAAAACTCATTCCTGGTAGAACTTCATAGCAAAGTACAAAGTTCGTTTTAGATGGACAAAGTTAGTTGAAATAGACAGTTTTTGCATGAAAACTCATTCCTGGTGGAACTTCATAGCAAAGTACAAAGTTCGTTTTGGATGGATCAATTTAGTTGAAATAGACAGTTTTTGTATGAAAACTCATTCCTGGTGGAACTTCATAGCAAAGTACAAAGTTCGTTTTGGATGGATCAATTTAGTTGAAATAGACAGTTTTTGCATGAAAACTCATTCCTGGTGGAACTTCATAGCAAAGTACAAAGTTCGTTTTGGATGGACAAAGTTAGTTGAAATAGACAGTTTTTGCATAAAAACTCATTCCTGGTGGAACTTCATAGCAAAGTACAAAGTTCGTTTTGGATGGATCAATTTAGTTGAAATAGACAGTTTTTGCATGAAAACTCATTCCTGGTGGAACTTCATAGCAAAGTACAAAGTTCGTTTTGGATGGATCAATTTAGTTGAAATAGACAGTTTTTGCATGAAAACTCATTCCTGGTGGAACTTCATAGCAAAGTACAAAGTTCGTTTTGGATGGATCAATTTAGTTGAAATAGACAGTTTTTGCATGAAAACTCATTCCTGGTGGAACTTCATAGCAAAGTACAAAGTTCGTTTTGGATGGACAAAGTTAGTTGAAATAGACAGTTTTTGCATAAAAACTCATTCCTGGTGGAACTTCATAGCAAAGTACAAAGTTCGTTTTGGATGGATCAATTTAGTTGAAATAGACAGTTTTTGCATGAAAACTCATTCCTGGTGGAACTTCATAGCAAAGTACAAAGTTCGTTTTGGATGGATCAATTTAGTTGAAATAGACAGTTTTTGCATGAAAACTCATTCCTGGTGGAACTTCATAGCAGAGTACAAAGTTCGTTTTGGATGGACAAAGTTAGTTGAAATAGACAGTTTTTGCATAAAAACTCATTCCTGGTGGAACTTCATAGCAAAGTACAAAGTTCGTTTTAGATGGACAAAGTTAGTTGAAATAGACAGTTTTTGCATGAAAACTCATTCCTGGTGGAACTTCATAGCAAAGTACAAAGTTCGTTTTAGATGGACAAAGTTAGTTGAAATAGACAGTTTTTGCATGAAAACTCATTCCTGGTGGAACTTCATAGCAAAGTACAAAGTTCGTTTTGGATGGATCAATTTAGTTGAAATAGACAGTTTTTGCATGAAAACTCATTCCTGGTGGAACTTCATAGCAGAGTACAAAGTTCGTTTTGGATGGACAAAGTTAGTTGAAATAGACAGTTTTTGCATAAAAACTCATTCCTGGTGGAACTTCATAGCAAAGTACAAAGTTCGTTTTAGATGGACAAAGTTAGTTGAAATAGACAGTTTTTGCATGAAAACTCATTCCTGGTGGAACTTCATAGCAAAGTACAAAGTTCGTTTTAGATGGACAAAGTTAGTTGAAATAGACAGTTTTTGCATGAAAACTCATTCCTGGTGGAACTTCATAGCAAAGTACAAAGTTCGTTTTGGATGGATCAATTTAGTTGAAATAGACAGTTTTTGCATGAAAACTCATTCCTGGTGGAACTTCATAGCAAAGTACAAAGTTCGTTTTGGATGGATCAATTTAGTTGAAATAGACAGTTTTTGCATGAAAACTCATTCCTGGTGGAACTTCATAGCAAAGTACAAAGTTCGTTTTGGATGGACAAAGTTAGTTGAAATAGACAGTTTTTGCATGAAAACTCATTCCTGGTGGAACTTCATAGCAAAGTACAAAGTTCGTTTTGGATGGACAAAGTTAGTTGAAATAGACAGTTTTTGCATAAAAACTCATTCCTGGTGGAACTTCATAGCAAAGTACAAAGTTCGTTTTGGATGGATCAATTTAGTTGAAATAGACAGTTTTTGCATGAAAACTCATTCCTGGTGGAACTTCATAGCAAAGTACAAAGTTCGTATCGGATGCACCAATTTAGTTGAAATAGACAGTTCTTGCATGAAAACTCATTCCTGGTGGAACTTCATAGCAAAGTACAAAGTTCGTTTTGGATGGATCAATTTAGTTGAAATAGACAGTTTTTGCATGAAAACTCATTCCTGGTGGAACTTCATAGCAAAGTACAAAGTTCGTTTTGGATGGATCAATTTAGTTGAAATAGACAGTTTTTGCATGAAAACTCATTCCTGGTGGAACTTCATAGCAAAGTACAAAGTTCGTTTTGGATGGATCAATTTAGTTGAAATAGACAGTTTTTGCATGAAAACTCATTCCTGGTGGAACTTCATAGCAAAGTACAAAGTTCGTTTTGGATGGACAAAGTTAGTTGAAATAGACAGTTTTTGCATGAAAACTCATTCCTGGTGGAACTTCATAGCAAAGTACAAAGTTCGTTTTGGTTGGACAAAGTTAGTTGAAATAGACAGTTTTTGTATGAAAACTCATTCCTGGTGGAACTTCATAGCAAAGTACAAAGTTCGAATCGGATGGACGAATTAAGTTGAAATAGACAGTTTTTGCATGAAAACTCATTCCTGGTGGAACTTCATAGCAAAGTACAAAGTTCGTTTTGGATGGATCAATTTAGTTGAAATAGACAGTTTTTGCATGAAAACTCATTCCTGGTGGAACTTCATAGCAAAGTACAAAGTTCGTTTTGGATGGACAAAGTTAGTTGAAATAGACAGTTTTTGCATGAAAACTCATTCCTGGTGGAACTTCATAGCAAAGTACAAAGTTCGTTTTGGATGGACAAAGTTAGTTGAAATAGACAGTTTTTGCATGAAAACTCATTCCTGGTGGAACTTCATAGCAAAGTACAAAGTTCGTTTTGGATGGACAAAGTTAGTTGAAATAGACAGTTTTTGCATAAAAACTCATTCCTGGTGGAACTTCATAGCAAAGTACAAAGTTCGTTTTGGATGGACAAAGTTAGTTGAAATAGACAGTTTTTGCATAAAAACTCATTCCTGGTGGAACTTCATAGCAAAGTACAAAGTTCGTTTTGGATGGATCAATTTAGTTGAAATAGACAGTTTTTGCATGAAAACTCATTCCTGGTGGAACTTCATAGCAAAGTACAAAGTTCGTTTTGGATGGACAAAGTTAGTTGAAATAGACAGTTTTTGCATAAAAACTCATTCCTGGTGGAACTTCATAGCAAAGTACAAAGTTCGTTTTGGATGGACAAAGTTAGTTGAAACAGACAGTTTTTGCATGAAAACTCATTCCTGGTGGAACTTCATAGCAAAGTACAAAGTTCGTTTTGGATGGACAAAGTTAGTTGAAATAGACAGTTTTTGCATAAAAACTCATTCCTGGTGGAACTTCATAGCAAAGTACAAAGTTCGTTTTGGATGGATCAATTTAGTTGAAATAGACAGTTTTTGCATGAAAACTCATTCCTGGTGGAACTTCATAGCAAAGTACAAAGTTCGTTTTGGATGGACAAAGTTAGTTGAAATAGACAGTTTTTGCATAAAAACTCATTCCTGGTGGAACTTCATAGCAAAGTACAAAGTTCGTATCGGATGCACCAATTTAGTTGAAATAGACAGTTCTTGCATGAAAACTCATTCCTGGTGGAACTTCATAGCAAAGTACAAAGTTCGTTTTGGATGGATCAATTTAGTTAAAATAGACAGTTTTTGCATGAAAACTCATTCCTGGTGGAACTTCATAGCAAAGTACAAAGTTCGTTTTGGATGGACAAAGTTAGTTGAAATAGACAGTTTTTGCATGAAAACTCATTCCTGGTGGAACTTCATAGCAAAGTACAAAGTTCGTTTTGGATGGACAAAGTTAGTTGAAATAGACAGTTCTTGCATGAAAACTCATTCCTGGTGGAACTTCATAGCAAAGTACAAAGTTCGTTTTGGATGGATCAATTTAGTTGAAATAGACAGTTTTTGCATGTAAACTCATTCCTGGTGGAACTTCATAGCAAAGAACAAAGTTCGTATCGGATGCACCAATTTAGTTGAAATAGACAGTTTTTGCATGAAAACTCATTCCTGGTGGAACTTCATAGCAAAGTACAAAGTTCGTATCGGATGCACCAATTTAGTTGAAATAGACAGTTCTTGCATGAAAACTCATTCCTGGTGGAACTTCATAGCAAAGTACAAAGTTCGTTTTGGATGGATCAATTTAGTTAAAATAGACAGTTTTTGCATGAAAACTCATTCCTGGTGGAACTTCATAGCAAAGTACAAAGTTCGTTTTGGATGGACAAAGTTAGTTGAAATAGACAGTTTTTGTATGAAAACTCATTCCTGGTGGAACTTCATAGCAAAGTACAAAGTTCGAATCAGATGGACAAAGTTAGTTGAAATAGACAGTTTTTGCATGAAAACTCATTCCTGGTGGAACTTCATAGCAAAGTACAAAGTTCGTTTTGGATGGACAAAGTTAGTTGAAATAGACAGTTTTTGCATGAAAACTCATTCCTGGTGGAACTTCATAGCAAAGTACAAAGTTCGTTTTGGATGGACAAAGTTAGTTGAAATAGACAGTTTTTGCATAAAAACTCATTCCTGGTGGAACTTCATAGCAAAGTACAAAGTTCGTTTTGGATGGACAAAGTTAGTTGAAATAGACAGTTTTTGCATAAAAACTCATTCCTGGTGGAACTTCATAGCAAAGTACAAAGTTCGTTTTGGATGGATCAATTTAGTTGAAATAGACAGTTTTTGCATGAAAACTCATTCCTGGTGGAACTTCATAGCAAAGTACAAAGTTCGTTTTGGATGGACAAAGTTAGTTGAAATAGACAGTTTTTGCATAAAAACTCATTCCTGGTGGAACTTCATAGCAAAGTACAAAGTTCGTTTTGGATGGACAAAGTTAGTTGAAACAGACAGTTTTTGCATGAAAACTCATTCCTGGTGGAACTTCATAGCAAAGTACAAAGTTCGAATCAGATGGACAAAGTTAGTTGAAATAGACAGTTTTTGCATAAAAACTCATTCCTGGTGGAACTTCATAGCAAAGTACAAAGTTCGTTTTGGATGGACAAAGTTAGTTGAAATAGACAGTTTTTGCATGAAAACTCATTCCTGGTGGAACTTCATAGCAAAGTACAAAGTTCGTTTTGGATGGACAAAGTTAGTTGAAATAGACAGTTTTTGCATAAAAACTCATTCCTGGTGGAACTTCATAGCAAAGTACAAAGTTCGTTTTGGATGGACAAAGTTAGTTGAAATAGACAGTTTTTGCATAAAAACTCATTCCTGGTGGAACTTCATAGCAAAGTACAAAGTTCGTTTTGGATGGATCAATTTAGTTGAAATAGACAGTTTTTGCATGAAAACTCATTCCTGGTGGAACTTCATAGCAAAGTACAAAGTTCGTTTTGGATGGACAAAGTTAGTTGAAATAGACAGTTTTTGCATAAAAACTCATTCCTGGTGGAACTTCATAGCAAAGTACAAAGTTCGTTTTGGATGGACAAAGTTAGTTGAAACAGACAGTTTTTGCATGAAAACTCATTCCTGGTGGAACTTCATAGCAAAGTACAAAGTTCGAATCAGATGGACAAAGTTAGTTGAAATAGACAGTTTTTGCATAAAAACTCATTCCTGGTGGAACTTCATAGCAAAGTACAAAGTTCGTTTTGGATGGACAAAGTTAGTTGAAATAGACAGTTTTTGCATGAAAACTCATTCCTGGTGGAACTTCATAGCAAAGTACAAAGTTCGTTTTGGATGGACAAAGTTAGTTGAAATAGACAGTTTTTGCATAAAAACTCATTCCTGGTGGAACTTCATAGCAAAGTACAAAGTTCGTTTTGGATGGACAAAGTTAGTTGAAATAGACAGTTTTTGCATAAAAACTCATTCCTGGTGGAACTTCATAGCAAAGTACAAAGTTCGTTTTGGATGGATCAATTTAGTTGAAATAGACAGTTTTTGCATGAAAACTCATTCCTGGTGGAACTTCATAGCAAAGTACAAAGTTCGTTTTGGATGGACAAAGTTAGTTGAAATAGACAGTTTTTGCATAAAAACTCATTCCTGGTGGAACTTCATAGCAAAGTACAAAGTTCGTTTTGGATGGATCAATTTAGTTGAAATAGACAGTTTTTGCATGAAAACTCATTCCTGGTGGAACTTCATAGCAAAGTACAAAGTTCGTTTTGGATGGACAAAGTTAGTTGAAATAGACAGTTTTTGCATAAAAACTCATTCCTGGTGGAACTTCATAGCAAAGTACAAAGTTCGTTTTGGATGGACAAAGTTAGTTGAAATAGACAGTTTTTGCATGAAAACTCATTCCTGGTGGAACTTCATAGCAAAGTACAAAGTTCGTTTTGGATGGACAAAGTTAGTTGAAACAGACAGTTTTTGCATGAAAACTCATTCCTGGTGGAACTTCATAGCAAAGTACAAAGTTCGTTTTGGATGGATCAATTTAGTTGAAATAGACAGTTTTTGCATGAAAACTCATTCCTGGTGGAACTTCATAGCAAAGTACAAAGTTCGTTTTGGATGGACAAAGTTAGTTGAAATAGACAGTTTTTGCATGAAAACTCATTCCTGGTGGAACTTCATAGCAAAGTACAAAGTTCGTTTTGGATGGACAAAGTTAGTTGAAATAGACAGTTTTTGCATGAAAACTCATTCCTGGTGGAACTTCATAGCAAAGTACAAAGTTCGTTTTGGATGGACAAAGTTAGTTGAAATAGACAGTTTTTGCATAAAAACTCATTCCTGGTGGAACTTCATAGCAAAGTACAAAGTTCGTTTTGGATGGACAAAGTTAGTTGAAATAGACAGTTTTTGCATAAAAACTCATTCCTGGTGGAACTTCATAGCAAAGTACAAAGTTCGTTTTGGATGGATCAATTTAGTTGAAATAGACAGTTTTTGCATGAAAACTCATTCCTGGTGGAACTTCATAGCAAAGTACAAAGTTCGTTTTGGATGGACAAAGTTAGTTGAAATAGACAGTTTTTGCATAAAAACTCATTCCTGGTGGAACTTCATAGCAAAGTACAAAGTTCGTTTTGGATGGACAAAGTTAGTTGAAATAGACAGTTTTTGCATGAAAACTCATTCCTGGTGGAACTTCATAGCAAAGTACAAAGTTCGTTTTGGATGGACAAAGTTAGTTGAAATAGACAGTTTTTGCATGAAAACTCATTCCTGGTGGAACTTCATAGCAAAGTACAAAGTTCGTTTTGGATGGACAAAGTTAGTTGAAATAGACAGTTTTTGCATGAAAACTCATTCCTGGTGGAACTTCATAGCAAAGTACAAAGTTCGTTTTGGATGGACGAATTAAGTTGAAATAGACAGTTTTTGTATGAAAACTCATTCCTGGTGGAACTTCATAGCAAAGTACAAAGTTCGAATCAGATGGACAAAGTTAGTTGAAATAGACAGTTTTTGCATGAAAACTCATTCCTGGTGGAACTTCATAGCAAAGTACAAAGTTCGTTTTGGATGGACAAAGTTAGTTGAAATAGACAGTTTTTGCATGAAAACTCATTCCTGGTGGAACTTCATAGCAAAGTACAAAGTTCGTTTTGGATGGACAAAGTTAGTTGAAATAGACAGTTTTTGCATAAAAACTCATTCCTGGTGGAACTTCATAGCAAAGTACAAAGTTCGTTTTGGATGGACAAAGTTAGTTGAAATAGACAGTTTTTGCATAAAAACTCATTCCTGGTGGAACTTCATAGCAAAGTACAAAGTTCGTTTTGGATGGATCAATTTAGTTGAAATAGACAGTTTTTGCATGAAAACTCATTCCTGGTGGAACTTCATAGCAAAGTACAAAGTTCGTTTTGGATGGACAAAGTTAGTTGAAATAGACAGTTTTTGCATGAAAACTCATTCCTGGTGGAACTTCATAGCAAAGTACAAAGTTCGTTTTGGATGGACAAAGTTAGTTGAAATAGACAGTTTTTGCATGAAAACTCATTCCTGGTGGAACTTCATAGCAAAGTACAAAGTTCGTTTTGGATGGACGAATTAAGTTGAAATAGACAGTTTTTGTATGAAAACTCATTCCTGGTGGAACTTCATAGCAAAGTACAAAGTTCGAATCAGATGGACAAAGTTAGTTGAAATAGACAGTTTTTGCATGAAAACTCATTCCTGGTGGAACTTCATAGCAAAGTACAAAGTTCGTTTTGGATGGATCAATTTAGTTGAAATAGACAGTTTTTGCATGAAAACTCATTCCTGGTGGAACTTCATAGCAAAGTACAAAGTTCGTTTTGGATGGACAAAGTTAGTTGAAATAGACAGTTTTTGCATAAAAACTCATTCCTGGTGGAACTTCATAGCAAAGTACAAAGTTCGTTTTGGATGGACAAAGTTAGTTGAAACAGACAGTTTTTGCATGAAAACTCATTCCTGGTGGAACTTCATAGCAAAGTACAAAGTTCGTTTTGGATGGACGAATTAAGTTGAAATAGACAGTTTTTGCATGAAAACTCATTCCTGGTAGAACTTCATAGCAAAGTACAAAGTTCGTTTTGGATGGACAAAGTTAGTTGAAATAGACAGTTTTTGCATGAAAACTCATTCCTGGTGGAACTTCATAGCAAAGTACAAAGTTCGTTTTGGATGGACAAAGTTAGTTGAAATAGACAGTTTTTGCATGAAAACTCATTCGTGGTGGAACTTCATAGCAAAGTACAAAGTTCGTTTTGGATGGACAAAGTTAGTTGAAATAGACAGTTTTTGCATGAAAACTCATTCCTGGTGGAACTTCATAGCAAAGTACAAAGTTCGTTTTGGATGGACAAAGTTAGTTGAAATAGACAGTTTTTGCATAAAAACTCATTCCTGGTGGAACTTCATAGCAAAGTACAAAGTTCGTTTTGGATGGACAAAGTTAGTTGAAATAGACAGTTTTTGCATGAAAACTCATTCCTGGTGGAACTTCATAGCAAAGTACAAAGTTCGTTTTGGATGGACAAAGTTAGTTGAAATAGACAGTTTTTGCATGAAAACTCATTCCTGGTGGAACTTCATAGCAAAGTACAAAGTTCGTTTTGGATGGACAAAGTTAGTTGAAATAGACAGTTTTTGCATAAAAACTCATTCCTGGTGGAACTTCATAGCAAAGTACAAAGTTCGTTTTGGATGGACAAAGTTAGTTGAAATAGACAGTTTTTTTATAAAAACTCATTCCTGGTGGAACTTCATAGCAAAGTACAAAGTTCGTTTTGGATGGATCAATTTAGTTGAAATAGACAGTTTTTGCATGAAAACTCATTCCTGGTGGAACTTCATAGCAAAGTACAAAGTTCGTTTTGGATGGATCAATTTAGTTGAAATAGACAGTTTTTGCATGAAAACTCATTCCTGGTGGAACTTCATAGCAAAGTACAAAGTTCGTTTTGGATGGACAAAGTTAGTTGAAATAGACAGTTTTTGCATGAAAACTCATTCCTGGTGGAACTTCATAGCAAAGTACAAAGTTCGTTTTGGATGGACAAAGTTAGTTGAAATAGACAGTTTTTTTATAAAAACTCATTCCTGGTGGAACTTCATAGCAAAGTACAAAGTTCGTTTTGGATGGACAAAGTTAGTTGAAATAGACAGTTTTTGCATGAAAACTCATTCCTGGTGGAACTTCATAGCAAAGTACAAAGTTCGTTTTGGATGGACAAAGTTAGTTGAAACAGACAGTTTTTGCATGAAAACTCATTCCTGGTGGAACTTCATAGCAAAGTACAAAGTTCGTTTTGGATGGACGAATTAAGTTGAAATAGACAGTTTTTGTATGAAAACTCATTCCTGGTGGAACTTCATAGCAAAGTACAAAGTTCGAATCAGATGGACGAATTAAGTTGAAATAGACAGTTTTTGCATGAAAACTCATTCCTGGTGGAACTTCATAGCAAAGTACAAAGTTCGTTTTGGATGGACAAAGTTAGTTGAAAAAGACAGTTTTTGCATGAAAACTCATTCCTGGTGGAACTTCATAGCAAAGTACAAAGTTCGTTTTGGATGGACGAATTTAATTGAAATAGACAGTTTTTGCATGAAAACTCATTCCTTGAGGAACTTCATAGCAAAGTACAAAGTTCGTTTTGGATGGATCAATTTAGTTGAAATAGACAGTTTTTGCATGAAAACTCATTCCTGGTGGAACTTCATAGCAAAGTACAAAGTTCGTTTTGGATGGACAAAGTTAGTTGAAATAGACAGTTTTTGCATGAAAACTCATTCCTGGTGGAACTTCATAGCAAAGTACAAAGTTCGTTTTGGATGGATCAATTTAGTTGAAATAGACAGTTTTTGCATGAAAACTCATTCCTGGTGGAACTTCATAGCGAAGTACAAAGTTCGTTTTGGATGGATCAATTTAGTTGAAATAGACAGTTTTTGCATGAAAACTCATTCCTGGTGGAACTTCATAGCAAAGTACAAAGTTCGTTTTGGATGGACAAAGTTAGTTGAAATAGACAGTTTTTGCATGAAAACTCATTCCTGGTGGAAATTCATAGCAAAGTACAAAGTTTGTTTTGGATGGACGAATTAAGTTGAAATAGACAGTTTTTGCATGAAAACTCATTCCTGGTGGAACTTCATAGCAAAGTACAAAGTTCGTTTTGGATGGACAAAGTTAGTTGAAATAGACAGTTTTTGTTTGAAAACTCATTCCTGGTGGAACTTCATAGCAAAGTACAAAGTTCGAATCAGATGGACAAAGTTAGTTGAAATAGACAGTTTTTGCATGAAAACTCATTCCTGGTGGAACTTCATAGCAAAGTACAAAGTTCGTTTTGGATGGACAAAGTTAGTTGAAATAGACAGTTTTTGCATGAAAACTCATTCCTGGTGGAACTTCATAGCAAAGTACAAAGTTCGTTTTGGATGGACAAAGTTAGTTGAAATAGACAGTTTTTGCATGAAAACTCATTCCTGGTGGAACTTCATAGCAAAGTACAAAGTTCGTTTTGGATGGACGAATTAAGTTGAAATAGACAGTTTTTGCATGAAAACTCATTCCTGGTGGAACTTCATAGCAAAGTACAAAGTTCGAATCAGATGGACGAATTAAGTTGAAATAGACAGTTTTTGCATGAAAACTCATTCCTGGTGGAACTTCATAGCAAAGTAAAAAGTTCGTTTTGGATGGATCAATTTAGTTGAAATAGACAGTTTTTGCATGAAAACTCATTCCTGGTGGAAATTCATAGCAAAGTACAAAGTTTGTTTTGGATGGACGAATTAAGTTGAAATAGACAGTTTTTGCATGAAAACTTATTCCTGGTGGAACTTCATAGCAAAGTACAAAGTTCGTTTTGGATGGATCAATTAAGTTGAAATAGACAGTTTTTGTATGAAAACTCATTCCTGGTGGAACTTCATAGCAAAGTACAAAGTTCGTTTTGGATGGATCAATTTAGTTGAAATAGACAGTTTTTGCATGAAAACTCATTCCTGGTGGAACTTCATAGCAAAGTACAAAGTTCGTTTTGGATGGACAAAGTTAGTTGAAATAGACAGTTTTTGCATGAAAACTCATTCCTGGTGGAACTTCATAGCAAAGTAAAAAGTTCGTTTTGGATGGATCAATTTAGTTGAAATAGACAGTTTTTGCATGAAAACTCATTCCTGGTGGAACTTCATAGCAAAGTACAAAGTTCGTTTTGGATGGACAAAGTTAGTTGAAATAGACAGTTTTTGCATGAAAACTCATTCCTGGTGGAACTTCATAGCAAAGTACAAAGTTCGAATCGGATGGACAAAGTTAGTTGAAATAGACAGTTTTTGCATGAAAACTCATTCCTGGTGGAACTTCATAGCAAAGTACAAAGTTCGTTTTGGATGGACAAAGTTAGTTGAAATAGACAGTTTTTGCATGAAAACTCATTCCTGGTGGAACTTCATAGCAAAGTACAAAGTTCGAATCGGATGGACAAAGTTAGTTGAAATAGACAGTTTTTGCATGAAAACTCATTCCTGGTGGAACTTCATAGCAAAGTACAAAGTTCGTTTTGGATGGATCAATTAAGTTGAAATAGACAGTTTTTGCATGAAAACTCATTCCTGGTGGAACTTCATAGCAAAGTACAAAGTTCGTTTTGGATGGATCAATTTAGTTGAAATAGACAGTTTTTGCATGAAAACTCATTCCTGGTGGAACTTCATAGCAAAGTACAAAGTTCGTTTTGGATGGATCAATTTAGTTGGAATAGACAGTTTTTGCATGAAAACTCATTCCTGGTGGAACTTCATAGCAAAGTACAAAGTTCGTTTTGGATGGATCAATTTAGTTGAAATAGACAGTTTTTGCATGAAAACTCATTCCTGGTGGAACTTCATAGCAAAGTACAAAGTTCGTTTTGGATGGATCAATTAAGTTGAAATAGACAGTTTTTGTATGAAAACTCATTCCTGGTGGAACTTCATAGCAAAGTACAAAGTTCGTTTTGGATGGACAAAGTTAGTTGAAATAGACAGTTTTTGCATGAAAACTCATTCCTGGTGGAAATTCATAGCAAAGTACAAAGTTTGTTTTGGATGGACGAATTAAGTTGAAATAGACAGTTTTTGCATGAAAACTCATTCCTGGTGGAACTTCATAGCAAAGTACAAAGTTCGTTTTGGATGGATCAATTAAGTTGAAATAGACAGTTTTTATATGAAAACTCATTCCTGGTGGAACTTCATAGCAAGGTACAAAGTTCGAATCAGATGGACAAAGTTAGTTGAAATAGACAGTTTTTGCATGAAAACTCATTCCTGGTGGAACTTCATAGCAAAGTACAAAGTTCGTTTTGGATGGATCAATTTAGTTGAAATAGACAGTTTTTGCATGAAAACTCATTCCTGGTGGAACTTCATAGCAAAGTACAAAGTTCGTTTTGGATGGATCAATTTAGTTGAAATAGACAGTTTTTGCATGAAAACTCATTCCTGGTGGAACTTCATAGCAAAGTACAAAGTTCGTTTTGGATGGACAAAGTTAGTTGAAATAGACAGTTTTTGCATGAAAACTCATTCCTGGTGGAAATTCATAGCAAAGTACAAAGTTTGTTTTGGATGGACGAATTAAGTTGAAATAGACAGTTTTTGCATGAAAACTCATTCCTGGTGGAACTTCATAGCAAAGTACAAAGTTCGTTTTGGATGGACAAAGTTAGTTGAAATAGACAGTTTTTGCATGAAAACTCATTCCTGGTGGAACTTCATAGCAAAGTACAAAGTTCGTTTTGGATGGACAAAGTTAGTTGAAATAGACAGTTTTTGCATGAAAACTCATTCCTGGTGGAACTTCATAGCAAAGTACAAAGTTCGTTTTGGATGGACAAAGTTAGTTGAAATAGACAGTTTTTGCATGAAAACTCATTCCTGGTGGAACTTCATAGCAAAGTAAAAAGTTCGTTTTGGATGGATCAATTTAGTTGAAATAGACAGTTTTTGCATGAAAACTCATTCCTGGTGGAACTTCATAGCAAAGTACAAAGTTCGTTTTGGATGGACAAAGTTAGTTGAAATAGACAGTTTTTGCATGAAAACTCATTCCTGGTGGAACTTCATAGCAAAGTACAAAGTTCGTTTTGGATGGACGAATTAAGTTGAAATAGACAGTTTTTGTATGAAAACTCATTCCTGGTGGAACTTCATAGCAAAGTACAAAGTTCGAATCAGATGGACGAATTAAGTTGAAATAGACAGTTTTTGCATGAAAACTCATTCCTGGTGGAACTTCATAGCAAAGTACAAAGTTCGTTTTGGATGGACAAAGTTAGTTGAAATAGACAGTTTTTGCATGAAAACTCATTCCTGGTGGAACTTCATAGCAAAGTAAAAAGTTCGTTTTGGATGGATCAATTTAGTTGAAATAGACAGTTTTTGCATGAAAACTCATTCCTGGTGGAACTTCATAGCAAAGTACAAAGTTCGTTTTGGATGGACAAAGTTAGTTGAAATAGACAGTTTTTGCATGAAAACTCATTCCTGGTGGAAATTCATAGCAAAGTACAAAGTTTGTTTTGGATGGACGAATTAAGTTGAAATAGACAGTTTTTGCATGAAAACTTATTCCTGGTGGAACTTCATAGCAAAGTACAAAGTTCGTTTTGGATGGACAAAGTTAGTTGAAATAGACAGTTTTTGCATGAAAACTCATTCCTGGTGGAACTTCATAGCAAAGTACAAAGTTCGTTTTGGATGGATCAATTAAGTTGAAATAGACAGTTTTTGCATGAAAACTCATTCCTGGTGGAACTTCATAGCAAAGTACAAAGTTCGTTTTGGATGGACAAAGTTAGTTGAAATAGACAGTTTTTGCATGAAAACTCATTCCTGGTGGAACTTCATAGCAAAGTACAAAGTTCGTTTTGGATGGATCAATTTAGTTGAAATAGACAGTTTTTGCATGAAAACTCATTCCTGGTGGAACTTCATAGCAAAGTACAAAGTTCGTTTTGGATGGACAAAGTTAGTTGAAATAGACAGTTTTTGCATGAAAACTCATTCCTGGTGGAACTTCATAGCAAAGTACAAAGTTCGAATCGGATGGACAAAGTTAGTTGAAATAGACAGTTTTTGCATGAAAACTCATTCCTGGTGGAACTTCATAGCAAAGTACAAAGTTCGTTTTGGATGGACAAAGTTAGTTGAAATAGACAGTTTTTGCATGAAAACTCATTCCTGGTGGAACTTCATAGCAAAGTACAAAGTTCGTTTTGGATGGATCAATTAAGTTGAAATAGACAGTTTTTGCATGAAAACTCATTCCTGGTGGAACTTCATAGCAAAGTACAAAGTTCGTTTTGGATGGATCAATTTAGTTGAAATAGACAGTTTTTGCATGAAAACTCATTCCTGGTGGAACTTCATAGCAAAGTACAAAGTTCGTTTTGGATGGATCAATTTAGTTGGAATAGACAGTTTTTGCATGAAAACTCATTCCTGGTGGAACTTCATAGCAAAGTACAAAGTTCGTTTTGGATGGATCAATTTAGTTGAAATAGACAGTTTTTGCATGAAAACTCATTCCTGGTGGAACTTCATAGCAAAGTACAAAGTTCGTTTTGGATGGATCAATTAAGTTGAAATAGACAGTTTTTGTATGAAAACTCATTCCTGGTGGAACTTCATAGCAAAGTACAAAGTTCGTTTTGGATGGACAAAGTTAGTTGAAATAGACAGTTTTTGCATGAAAACTCATTCCTGGTGGAAATTCATAGCAAAGTACAAAGTTTGTTTTGGATGGACGAATTAAGTTGAAATAGACAGTTTTTGCATGAAAACTCATTCCTGGTGGAACTTCATAGCAAAGTACAAAGTTCGTTTTGGATGGATCAATTTAGTTGGAATAGACAGTTTTTGCATGAAAACTCATTCCTGGTGGAACTTCATAGCAAAGTACAAAGTTCGTTTTGGATGGATCAATTTAGTTGAAATAGACAGTTTTTGCATGAAAACTCATTCCTGGTGGAACTTCATAGCAAAGTACAAAGTTCGTTTTGGATGGATCAATTTAGTTGAAATAGACAGTTTTTGCATGAAAACTCATTCCTGGTGGAACTTCATAGCAAAGTACAAAGTTCGTTTTGGATGGACAAAGTTAGTTGAAATAGACAGTTTTTGCATGAAAACTCATTCCTGGTGGAAATTCATAGCAAAGTACAAAGTTTGTTTTGGATGGACGAATTAAGTTGAAATAGACAGTTTTTGCATGAAAACTCATTCCTGGTGGAACTTCATAGCAAAGTACAAAGTTCGTTTTGGATGGACAAAGTTAGTTGAAATAGACAGTTTTTGCATGAAAACTCATTCCTGGTGGAACTTCATAGCAAAGTACAAAGTTCGTTTTGGATGGACAAAGTTAGTTGAAATAGACAGTTTTTGCATGAAAACTCATTCCTGGTGGAACTTCATAGCAAAGTACAAAGTTCGTTTTGGATGGACAAAGTTAGTTGAAATAGACAGTTTTTGCATGAAAACTCATTCCTGGTGGAACTTCATAGCAAAGAACAAAGTTCGTTTTGGATGGATCAATTTAGTTGAAATAGACAGTTTTTGCATGAAAACTCATTCCTGGTGGAACTTCATAGCAAAGTACAAAGTTCGTTTTGGATGGATCAATTAAGTTGAAATAGACAGTTTTTGTATGAAAACTCATTCCTGGTGGAACTTCATAGCAAAGTACAAAGTTCGAATCAGATGAACAAAGTTAGTTGAAATAGACAGTTTTTGCATGAAAACTCATTCCTGGTGGAACTTCATAGCAAAGTACAAAGTTCGTTTTGGATGGATCAATTTAGTTGAAATAGACAGTTTTTGCATGAAAACTCATTCCTGGTGGAACTTCATAGCAAAGTAAAAAGTTCGTTTTGGATGGATCAATTTAGTTGAAATAGACAGTTTTGCATGAAAACTCATTCCTGGTGGAACTTCATAGCAAAGTACAAAGTTCGTTTTGGATGGACAAAGTTAGTTGAAATAGACAGTTTTTGCATGAAAACTCATTCCTGGTGGAACTTCATAGCAAAGTACAAAGTTCGTTTTGGATGGATCAATTAAGTTGAAATAGACAGTTTTTGTATGAAAACTCATTCCTGGTGGAACTTCATAGCAAAGTACAAAGTTCGTTTTGGATGGACAAAGTTAGTTGAAATAGACAGTTTTTGCATGAAAACTCATTCCTGGTGGAACTTCATAGCAAAGTACAAAGTTCGTTTTGGATGGATCAATTTAGTTGAAATAGACAGTTTTGCATGAAAACTCATTCCTGGTGGAACTTCATAGCAAAGTACAAAGTTCGTTTTGGATGGACAAAGTTAGTTGAAATAGACAGTTTTTGCATGAAAACTCATTCCTGGTGGAACTTCATAGCAAAGTACAAAGTTCGTTTTGGATGGATCAATTTAGTTGAAATAGACAGTTTTTGCATGAAAACTCATTCCTGGTGGAACTTCATAGCAAAGTAAAAAGTTCGTTTTGGATGGATCAATTTAGTTGAAATAGACAGTTTTTGCATGAAAACTCATTCCTGGTGGAACTTCATAGCAAAGTACAAAGTTCGTTTTGGATGGACAAAGTTAGTTGAAATAGACAGTTTTTGCATGAAAACTCATTCCTGGTGGAACTTCATAGCAAAGTACAAAGTTCGTTTTGGATGGACGAATTAAGTTGAAATAGACAGTTTTTGTATGAAAACTCATTCCTGGTGGAACTTCATAGCAAAGTACAAAGTTCGAATCAGATGGACGAATTAAGTTGAAATAGACAGTTTTTGCATGAAAACTCATTCCTGGTGGAACTTCATAGCAAAGTACAAAGTTCGTTTTGGATGGACAAAGTTAGTTGAAATAGACAGTTTTTGCATGAAAACTCATTCCTGGTGGAACTTCATAGCAAAGTACAAAGTTTGTTTTGGATGGACGAATTAAGTTGAAATAGACAGTTTTTGCATGAAAACTCATTCCTGGTGGAACTTCATAGCAAAGTACAAAGTTCGTTTTGGATGGATCAATTAAGTTGAAATAGACAGTTTTTGTATGAAAACTCATTCCTGGTGGAACTTCATAGCAAAGTACAAAGTTCGTTTTGGATGGACAAAGTTAGTTGAAATAGACAGTTTTTGCATGAAAACTCATTCCTGGTGGAACTTCATAGCAAAGTACAAAGTTCGTTTTGGATGGACGAATTAAGTTGAAATAGACAGTTTTTGTATGAAAACTCATTCCTGGTGGAACTTCATAGCAAAGTACAAAGCTCGTTTTGGATGGATCAATTTAGTTGAAATAGACAGTTTTTGCATGAAAACTCATTCCTGGTGGAACTTCATAGCAAAGTACAAAGTTCGTTTTGGATGGATCAATTTAGTTGAAATAGACAGTTTTTGCATGAAAACTCATTCCTGGTGGAACTTCATAGCAAAGTACAAAGTTCGTTTTGGATGGACAAAGTTAGTTGAAATAGACAGTTTTTGCATAAAAACTCATTCCTGGTGGAACTTCATAGCAAAGTACAAAGTTCGTTTTAGATGGACAAAGTTAGTTGAAATAGACAGTTTTTGCATGAAAACTCATTCCTGGTGGAACTTCATAGCAAAGTACAAAGTTCGTTTTGGATGGACAAAGTTAGTTGAAATAGACAGTTTTTGCATGAAAACTCATTCCTGGTGGAACTTCATAGCAAAGTACAAAGTTCGTTTTGGATGGATCCATTTAGTTGAAATAGACAGTTTTTGCATGAAAACTCATTCCTGGTGGAACTTCATAGCAAAGTACAAAGTTCGTTTTGGATGGACAAAGTTAGTTGAAATAGACAGTTTTTGCATGAAAACTCATTCCTGGTGGAACTTCATAGCAAAGTACAAAATTCGTTTCGGATGGACAAAGTTAGTTGAAATAGACAGTTCTTGCATGAAAACTCATTCCTGGTAGAACTTCATAGCAAAGTACAAAGTTCGTATCGGATGGACGAATTAAGTTGAAATAGACAGTTTTTGCATGAAAACTCATTCCTGGTGGAACTTCATAGCAAAGTACAAAGTTCGTTTTAGATGGACAAAGTTAGTTGAAATAGACAGTTTTTGCATGAAAACTCATTCCTGGTGGAACTTCATAGCAAAGTACAAAGTTCGTTTTGGATGGACAAAGTTAGTTGAAATAGACAGTTTTTGCATAAAAACTCATTCCTGGTGGAACTTCATAGCAAAGTACAAAGTTCGTTTTGGATGGATCAATTTAGTTGAAATAGACAGTTTTTGCATGTAAACTCATTCCTGGTGGAACTTCATAGCAAAGTACAAAGTTCGTTTTGGATGGACAAAGTTAGTTGAAATAGACAGTTTTTGCATAAAAACTCATTCCTAGTGGAACTTCATAGCAAAGTACAAAGTTCGTTTTAGATGGACAAAGTTAGTTGAAATAGACAGTTTTTGCATAAAAACTCATTCCTGGTGGAACTTCATAGCAAAGTACAAAGTTCGTTTTGGATGGACAAAGTTAGTTGAAATAGACAGTTTTTGCATAAAAACTCATTCCTGGTGGAACTTCATAGCAAAGTACAAAGTTCGTTTTGGATGGATCAATTTAGTTGAAATAGACAGTTTTTGCATGAAAACTCATTCCTGGTGGAACTTCATAGCAAAGTACATAGTTCGTTTTGGATGGACAAAGTTAGTTGAAATAGACAGTTTTTGCATAAAAACTCATTCCTGGTGGAACTTCATAGCAAAGTACAAAGTTCGTTTTGGATGGATCAATTTAGTTGAAATAGACAGTTTTTGCATGAAAACTCATTCCTGGTGGAACTTCATAGCAAAGTACAAAGTTCGTTTTGGATGGACAAAGTTAGTTGAAATAGACAGTTTTTGCATGAAAACTCATTCCTGGTGGAACTTCATAGCAAAGAACAAAGTTCGTTTTGGATGGATCAATTTAGTTGAAATAGACAGTTTTTGCATGAAAACTCATTCCTGGTGGAACTTCATAGCAAAATACAAAGTTAGTTTTGGATGGATCAATTTAGTTGAAATAGACAGTTTTTGCATGAAAACTCATTCCTGGTGGAACTTCATAGCAAAGTACAAAGTTCGTTTTGGATGGATCAATTTAGTTGAAATAGACAGTTTTTGCATGAAAACTCATTCCTGGTGGAACTTCATAGCAAAATACAAAGTTAGTTTTGGATTGATCAATTTAGTTGAAATAGACAGTTCTTGCATGAAAACTCATTCCTGGTGGAACTTCATAGCAAAGTACAAAGTTCGTTTTGGATGGAACAATTTAGTTGAAATAGACAGTTCTTGCATGAAAACTCATTCCTGGTAGAACTTCATAGCAAAGTACAAAGTTCGTTTTGGATGGAACAATTTAGTTGAAATAGACAGTTCTTGCATGAAAACTCATTCCTGGTAGAACTTCATAGCAAAGTACAAAGTACGTATCGGATGGACGAATTAAGTTGAAATAGACAGTTTTTGCATGTAAACTCATTCCTGGTGGAACTTCATAGCAAAGTACAAAGTTCGTTTTGGATGGACAAAGTTAGTTGAAATAGACAGTTTTTGCATGAAAACTCATTCCTGGTGGAACTTCATAGCAAAGAACAAAGTTTGTTTTGGATGGATCAATTTAGTTGAAATAGACAGTTTTTGCATGAAAACTCATTCCTGGTGGAACTTCATAGCAAAGTACAAAGTTCGTTTTGGATGGATCAATTTAGTTGAAATAGACAGTTTTTGCATGAAAACTCATTCCTGGTGGAACTTCATAGCAAAGTACAAAGTTCGTTTTGGATGGACAAAGTTAGTTGAAATAGACAGTTTTTGCATGAAAACTCATTCCTGGTGGAACTTCATAGCAAAGTACAAAGTTCGTTTTGGATGGATCAATTTAGTTGAAATAGACAGTTTTTGCATGAAAACTCATTCCTGGTGGAACTTCATAGCAAAGTACAAAGTTCGTTTTGGATGGACAAAGTTAGTTGAAATAGACAGTTTTTGTATGAAAACTCATTCCTGGTGGAACTTCATAGCAAAGTACAAAGTTCGTTTTGGATGGACGAATTAAGTTGAAATAGACAGTTTTTGCATGAAAACTCATTCCTGGTGGAACTTCATAGCAAAGTACAAAGTTCGTTTTGGATGGAACAATTTAGTTGAAATAGACAGTTCTTGCATGAAAACTCATTCCTGGTGGAACTTCATAGCAAAGTACAAAGTTCGTTTTGGATGGATCAATTTAGTTGAAATAGACAGTTTTTGCATGAAAACTCATTCCTGGTGGAACTTCATAGCAAAGTACAAAGTTCGTTTTGGATGGATCAATTTAGTTGAAATAGACAGTTTTTGCATGAAAACTCATTCCTGGTGGAACTTCATAGCAAAATACAAAGTTAGTTTTGGATTGATCAATTTAGTTGAAATAGACAGTTCTTGCATGAAAACTCATTCCTGGTGGAACTTCATAGCAAAGTACAAAGTTCGTTTTGGATGGATCAATTTAGTTGAAATAGACAGTTTTTGCATGAAAACTCATTCCTGGTGGAACTTCATAGCAAAGTACAAAGTTCGTTTTGGATGGAACAATTTAGTTGAAATAGACAGTTCTTGCATGAAAACTCATTCCTGGTAGAACTTCATAACAAAGTACAAAGTACGTATCGGATGGACGAATTAAGTTGAAATAGACAGTTTTTGCATGAAAACTCATTCCTGGTGGAACTTCATAGCAAAGTACAAAGTTCGTTTTGGATGGACAAAGTTAGTTGAAATAGACAGTTTTTGCATGAAAACTCATTCCTGGTGGAACTTCATAGCAAAGAACAAAGTTTGTTTTGGATGGATCAATTTAGTTGAAATAGACAGTTTTTGCATGAAAACTCATTCCTGGTGGAACTTCATAGCAAAGTACAAAGTTCGTTTTGGATGGATCAATTTAGTTGAAATAGACAGTTTTTGCATGAAAACTCATTCCTGGTGGAACTTCATAGCAAAGTACAAAGTTCGTTTTGGATGGACAAAGTTAGTTGAAATAGACAGTTTTTGCATGAAAACTCATTCCTGGTGGAACTTCATAGCAAAGTACAAAGTTCGTTTTGGATGGACAAAGTTAGTTGAAATAGACAGTTTTTGCATGAAAACTCATTCCTGGTGGAACTTCATAGCAAAGTACAAAGTTCGTTTTGGATGGATCAATTTAGTTGAAATAGACAGTTTTTGCATGAAAACTCATTCCTGGTGGAACTTCATAGCAAAGAACAAAGTTCGTTTTGGATGGATCAATTTAGTTGAAATAGACAGTTTTTGCATGAAAACTCATTCCTGGTGGAACTTCATAGCAAAGTACAAAGTTCGTTTTGGATGGACAAAGTTAGTTGAAATAGACAGTTTTTGCATGAAAACTCATTCCTGGTGGAACTTCATAGCAAAGTACAAAGTTCGTTTTGGATGGATCAATTTAGTTAAAATAGACAGTTTTTGCATGAAAACTCATTCCTGGTGGAACTTCATAGCAAAGTACAAAGTTCGTTTTGGATGGACAAAGTTAGTTGAAATAGACAGTTTTTGCATGAAAACTCATTCCTGGTGGAACTTCATAGCAAAGTACAAAGTTCGTTTTGGATGGACAAAGTTAGTTGAAATAGACAGTTTTTGCATGAAAACTCATTCCTGGTGGAACTTCATAGCAAAGTACAAAGTTCGTTTTGGATGGACAAAGTTAGTTGAAATAGATAATTTTTGCATGAAAACTCATTCCTGGTGGAACTTCATAGCAAAGTACAAAGTTCGTTTTGGATGGATCAATTTAGTTGAAATAGACAGTTTTTGCATGAAAACTCATTCCTGGTGGAACTTCATAGCAAAGTACAAAGTTCGTTTTGGATGGATCAATTTAGTTGAAATAGACAGTTTTTGCATGAAAACTCATTCCTGGTGGAACTTCATAGCAAAGTACAAAGTTCGTTTTGGATGGACAAAGTTAGTTGAAATAGATAATTTTTGCATGAAAACTCATTCCTGGTGGAACTTCATAGCAAAGTACAAAGTTCGTTTTGGATGGATCAATTTAGTTGAAATAGACAGTTTTTGCATGAAACTCATTCCTGGTGGAACTTCATAGCAAAGTACAAAGTTCGTTTTGGATGGACAAAGTTAGTTGAAATAAACAGTTTTTGCATGAAAACTCATTCCTGGTGGAACTTCATAGCAAAGTACAAAGTTCGTTTTGGATGGATCAATTTAGTTGAAATAGACAGTTTTTGCATGAAAACTCATTCCTGGTGGAACTTCATAGCAAAGTACAAAGTTCGTTTTGGATGGACAAAGTTAGTTGAAATAGACAGTTTTTGCATGAAAACTCATTCCTGGTGGAACTTCATAGCAAAGTACAAAGTTTGTTTTGGATGGACGAATTAAGTTGAAATAGACAGTTTTTGTATGAAAACTCATTCCTGGTGGAACTTCATAGCAAAGTACAAAGTTCGTTTTGGATGGACAAAGTTAGTTGAAATAGACAGTTTTTGCATGAAAACTCATTCCTGGTGGAACTTCATAGCAAAGTACAAAGTTCGTTTTGGATGGATCAATTTAGTTCAAATAGACAGTTTTTGCATGAAAACTCATTCCTGGTGGAACTTCATAGCAAAGTATAAAGTTCGTTTTGGATGGACAAAGTTAGTTGAAATAGACAGTTTTTGCATGAAAACTCATTCCTGGTGGAACTTCATAGCAAAGTACAAAGTTCGTTTTGGATGGACAAAGTTAGTTGAAATAGACAGTTTTTGCATGAAAACTCATTCCTGGTGGAACTTCATAGCAAAGTACAAAGTTTGTTTTGGATGGACGAATTAAGTTGAAATAGACAGTTTTTGTATGAAAACTCATTCCTGGTGGAACTTCATAGCAAAGTACAAAGTTCGTTTTGGATGGACGAATTAAGTTGAAATAGACAGTTTTTGCATAAAAACTCATTCCTGGTGGAACTTCATAGCAAAGTACAAAGTTCGTGTTGGATGGATCAATTTAGTTGAAATAGACAGTTTTTGCATGAAAACTCATTCCTGGTGGAACTTCATAGCAAAGTACAAAGTTCGTTTTGGATGGACAAAGTTAGTTGAAATAGACAGTTTTTGCATGAAAACTCATTCCTGGTGGAACTTCATAGCAAAGTACAAAGTTCGTTTTGGATGGACGAATTAAGTTGAAATAGACAGTTTTTGCATAAAAACTCATTCCTGGTGGAACTTCATAGCAAAGTACAAAGTTCGTGTCGGATGGATCAATTTAGTTGAAATAGACAGTTTTTGCATGAAAACTCATTCCTGGTGGAACTTCATAGCAAAGTACAAAGTTCGTTTTGGATGGACAAAGTTAGTTGAAATAGACAGTTTTTGCATGAAAACTCATTCCTGGTGGAACTTCATAGCAAAGTACAAAGTTCGTTTTGGATGGACGAATTAAGTTGAAATAGACAGTTTTTGCATGAAAACTCATTCCTGGTGGAACTTCATAGCAAAGTACAAAGTTCGTTTTGGATGGACAAAGTTAGTTGAAATAGACAGTTTTTGCATGAAAACTCATTCCTGGTGGAACTTCATAGCAAAGTACAAAGTTCGTTTTGGATGGATCAATTTAGTTGAAATAGACAGTTTTTGCATAAAAACTCATTCCTGGTGGAACTTCATAGCAAAGTACAAAGTTCGTTTTGGATGGACAAAGTTAGTTGAAATAGACAGTTTTTGCATGAAAACTCATTCCTGGTGGAACTTCATAGCAAAGTACAAAGTTCGTTTTGGATGGACGAATTAAGTTGAAATAGACAGTTTTTGCATGAAAACTCATTCCTGGTGGAACTTCATAGCAAAGTACAAAGTTCGTTTTGGATGGACAAAGTTAGTTGAAATAGACAGTTTTTGCATGAAAACTCATTCCTGGTAGAACTTCATAGCAAAGTACAAAGTTCGTTTTAGATGGATCAATTTAGTTGAAATAGACAGTTCTTGCATGAAAACTCATTCCTGGTGGAACTTCATAGCAAAGTACAAAGTTCGTTTTAGATGGACAAAGTTAGTTGAAATAGACAGTTTTTGCATGAAAACTCATTCCCGGTGGAACTTCATAGCAAAGTACAAAGTTCGTATCGGATGGATCAATTTAGTTGAAATAGACAGTTTTTGCATGAAAACTCATTCCTGGTGGAACTTCATAGCAAAGTACAAAGTTCGTATCGGATGCACCAATTTAGTTGAAATAGACAGTTTTTGTATGAAAACTCATTCCTGGTGGAACTTCAGAGCAAAGTACAAAGTTCGTTTTGGATGGACAAAGTTAGTTGAAATAGACAGTTTTTGCATGAAAACTCATTCCTGGTGGAACTTCATAGCAAAGTACAAAGTTCGTTTTAGATGGATCAATTTAGTTGAAATAGACAGTTCTTGCATGAAAACTCATTCCTGGTGGAACTTCATAGCAAAGTACAAAGTTCGTTTTAGATGGACAAAGTTAGTTGAAATAGACAGTTTTTGCATGAAAACTCATTCCCGGTGGAACTTCATAGCAAAGTACAAAGTTCGTTTTGGATGGATCAATTTAGTTGAAATAGACAGTTTTTGCATGAAAACTCATTCCTGGTGGAACTTCATAGCAAAGTACAAAGTTCGTATCGGATGGATCAATTTAGTTGAAATAGACAGTTTTTGCATGAAAACTCATTCCTGGTGGAACTTCATAGCAAAGTACAAAGTTCGTATCGGATGCACCAATTTAGTTGAAATAGACAGTTTTTGTATGAAAACTCATTCCTGGTGGAACTTCATAGCAAAGTACAAAGTTCGTTTTGGATGGACAAAGTTAGTTGAAATAGACAGTTTTTGCATGAAAACTCATTCCTGGTGGAACTTCATAGCAAAGTACAAAGTTCGTTTTAGATGGATCAATTTAGTTGAAATAGACAGTTCTTGCATGAAAACTCATTCCTGGTGGAACTTCATAGCAAAGTACAAAGTTCGTTTTAGATGGACAAAGTTAGTTGAAATAGACAGTTTTTGCATGAAAACTCATTCCCGGTGGAACTTCATAGCAAAGTACAAAGTTCGTTTTGGATGGATCAATTTAGTTGAAATAGACAGTTTTTGCATGAAAACTCATTCCTGGTGGAACTTCATAGCAAAGTACAAAGTTCGTATCGGATGGATCAATTTAGTTGAAATAGACAGTTTTTGCATGAAAACTCATTCCTGGTGGAACTTCATAGCAAAGTACAAAGTTCGTATCGGATGCACCAATTTAGTTGAAATAGACAGTTTTTGTATGAAAACTCATTCCTGGTGGAACTTCATAGCAAAGTACAAAGTTCGTTTTGGATGGACAAAGTTAGTTGAAATAGACAGTTTTTGCATGAAAACTCATTCCTGGTGGAACTTCATAGCAAAGTACAAAGTTCGTTTTAGATGGATCAATTTAGTTGAAATAGACAGTTCTTGCATGAAAACTCATTCCTGGTGGAACTTCATAGCAAAGTACAAAGTTCGTTTTAGATGGACAAAGTTAGTTGAAATAGACAGTTTTTGCATGAAAACTCATTCCCGGTGGAACTTCATAGCAAAGTACAAAGTTCGTTTTGGATGGATCAATTTAGTTGAAATAGACAGTTTTTGCATGAAAACTCATTCCTGGTGGAACTTCATAGCAAAGTACAAAGTTCGTATCGGATGGATCAATTTAGTTGAAATAGACAGTTTTTGCATGAAAACTCATTCCTGGTGGAACTTCATAGCAAAGTACAAAGTTCGTATCGGATGCACCAATTTAGTTGAAATAGACAGTTTTTGTATGAAAACTCATTCCTGGTGGAACTTCATAGCAAAGTACAAAGTTCGTTTTGGATGGACAAAGTTAGTTGAAATAGACAGTTTTTGCATGAAAACTCATTCCTGGTGGAACTTCATAGCAAAGTACAAAGTTCGTTTTAGATGGATCAATTTAGTTGAAATAGACAGTTCTTGCATGAAAACTCATTCCTGGTGGAACTTCATAGCAAAGTACAAAGTTCGTTTTAGATGGACAAAGTTAGTTGAAATAGACAGTTTTTGCATGAAAACTCATTCCCGGTGAAACTTCATAGCAAAGTACAAAGTTCGTTTTGGATGGATCAATTTAGTTGAAATAGACAGTTTTTGCATGAAAACTCATTCCTGGTGGAACTTCATAGCAAAGTACAAAGTTCGTATCGGATGGATCAATTTAGTTGAAATAGACAGTTTTTGCATGAAAACTCATTCCTGGTGGAACTTCATAGCAAAGTACAAAGTTCGTATCGGATGCACCAATTTAGTTGAAATAGACAGTTTTTGTATGAAAACTCATTCCTGGTGGAACTTCATAGCAAAGTACAAAGTTCGTTTTGGATGGACAAAGTTAGTTGAAATAGACAGTTTTTGCATGAAAACTCATTCCTGGTGGAACTTCATAGCAAAGTACAAAGTTCGTTTTAGATGGATCAATTTAGTTGAAATAGACAGTTCTTGCATGAAAACTCATTCCTGGTGGAACTTCATAGCAAAGTACAAAGTTCGTTTTAGATGGACAAAGTTAGTTGAAATAGACAGTTTTTGCATGAAAACTCATTCCCGGTGGAACTTCATAGCAAAGTACAAAGTTCGTTTTAGATGGATCAATTTAGTTGAAATAGACAGTTCTTGCATGAAAACTCATTCCTGGTAGAACTTCATAGCAAAGTACAAAGTTCGTTTTGGATGGATCAATTTAGTTAAAATAGACAGTTTTTGCATGAAAACTCATTCCTGGTGGAACTTCATAGCAAAGTACAAAGTTCGTTTTGGATGGACAAAGTTAGTTGAAATAGACAGTTTTTGCATGAAAACTCATTCCTGGTAGAACTTCATAGCAAAGTACAAAGTTCGTTTTGGATGGATCAATTTAGTTAAAATAGACAGTTTTTGCATGAAAACTCATTCCTGGTGGAACTTCATAGCAAAGTACAAAGTTCGTTTTGGATGGACAAAGTTAGTTGAAATAGACAGTTTTTGCATGAAAACTCATTCCTGGTGGAACTTCATAGCAAAGTACAAAGTTCGTTTTGGATGGACGAATTAAGTTGAAATAGACAGTTTTTGTATGAAAACTCATTCCTGGTGGAACTTCATAGCAAAGTACAAAGTTCGAATCAGATGGACGAATTAAGTTGAAATAGACAGTTTTTGCATGAAAACTCATTCCTGGTGGAACTTCATAGCATAGTACAAAGTTCGAATCAGATGGACGAATTAAGTTGAAATAGACAGTTTTTGCATGAAAACTCATTCCTGGTGGAACTTCATAGCAAAGTACAAAGTTCGTATCGGATGGATCAATTTAGTTGAAATAGACAGTTTTTGCATGAAAACTCATTCCTGGTGGAACTTCATAGCAAAGTACAAAGTTCGTATCGGATGCACCAAATTAGTTGAAATAGACAGTTTTTGTATGAAAACTCATTCCTGGTGGAACTTCATAGCAAAGTACAAAGTTCGTTTTGGATGGACAAAGTTAGTTGAAATAGACAGTTTTTGCATGAAAACTCATTCCTGGTGGAACTTCATAGCAAAGTACAAAGTTCGTATCGGATGGATCAATTTAGTTGAAATAGACAGTTTTTGCATGAAAACTCATTCCTGGTGGAACTTCATAGCAAAGTACAAAGTTCGTATCGGATGGATCAATTTAGTTGAAATAGACAGTTTTTGCATGAAAACTCATTCCTGGTGGAACTTCATAGCAAAGTACAAAGTTCGTATCGGATGCACCAATTTAGTTGAAATAGACAGTTTTTGTATGAAAACTCATTCCTGGTGGAACTTCATAGCAAAGTACAAAGTTCGTTTTGGATGGACAAAGTTAGTTGAAATAGACAGTTTTTGCATGAAAACTCATTCCTGGTGGAACTTCATAGCAAAGTACAAAGTTCGTTTTAGATGGATCAATTTAGTTGAAATAGACAGTTCTTGCATGAAAACTCATTCCTGGTGGAACTTCATAGCAAAGTACAAAGTTCGTTTTAGATGGACAAAGTTAGTTGAAATAGACAGTTTTTGCATGAAAACTCATTCCCGGTGGAACTTCATAGCAAAGTACAAAGTTCGTTTTGGATGGATCAATTTAGTTGAAATAGACAGTTTTTGCATGAAAACTCATTCCTGGTGGAACTTCATAGCAAAGTACAAAGTTCGTATCGGATGGATCAATTTAGTTGAAATAGACAGTTTTTGCATGAAAACTCATTCCTGGTGGAACTTCATAGCAAAGTACAAAGTTCGTATCGGATGGATCAATTTAGTTGAAATAGACAGTTTTTGCATGAAAACTCATTCCTGGTGGAACTTCATAGCAAAGTACAAAGTTCGTATCGGATGCACCAATTTAGTTGAAATAGACAGTTCTTGCATGAAAACTCATTCCTGGTAGAACTTCATAGCAAAGTACAAAGTTCGTTTTGGATGGATCAATTTAGTTAAAATAGACAGTTTTTGCATGAAAACTCATTCCTGGTGGAACTTCATAGCAAAGTAAAAAGTTCGTTTTGGATGGATCAATTTAGTTGAAATAGACAGTTTTTGCATGAAAACTCATTCCTGGTGGAACTTCATAGCAAAGTAAAAAGTTCGTTTTGGATGGATCAATTTAGTTGAAATAGACAGTTTTTGCATGAAAACTCATTCCTGGTGGAACTTCATAGCAAAGTACAAAGTTCGTTTTGGATGGACAAAGTTAGTTGAAATAGACAGTTTTTGCATGAAAACTCATTCCTGGTGGAACTTCATAGCAAAGTACAAAGTTCGTTTTAGATGGATCAATTTAGTTGAAATAGACAGTTCTTGCATGAAAACTCATTCCTGGTGGAACTTCATAGCAAAGTACAAAGTTCGTTTTAGATGGACAAAGTTAGTTGAAATAGACAGTTTTTGCATGAAAACTCATTCCTGGTGGAACTTCATAGCAAAGTACAAAGTTCGTTTTAGATGGATCAATTTAGTTGAAATAGACAGTTCTTGCATGAAAACTCATTCCTGGTGGAACTTCATAGCAAAGTACAAAGTTCGTTTTAGATGGACAAAGTTAGTTGAAATAGACAGTTTTTGCATGAAAACTCATTCCTGGTGGAACTTCATAGCAAAGTACAAAGTTCGTATCGGATGCACCAATTTAGTTGAAATAGACAGTTTTTGTATGAAAACTCATTCCTGGTGGAACTTCATAGCAAAGTACAAAGTTCGTTTTGGATGGACAAAGTTAGTTGAAATAGACAGTTTTTGCATGAAAACTCATTCCTGGTGGAACTTCATAGCAAAGTACAAAGTTCGTTTTAGATGGATCAATTTAGTTGAAATAGACAGTTCTTGCATGAAAACTCATTCCTGGTGGAACTTCATAGCAAAGTAAAAAGTTCGTTTTGGATGGATCAATTTAGTTGAAATAGACAGTTTTTGCATGAAAACTCATTCCTGGTGGAACTTCATAGCAAAGTAAAAAGTTCGTTTTGGATGGATCAATTTAGTTGAAATAGACAGTTTTTGCATGAAAACTCATTCCTGGTGGAACTTCATAGCAAAGTACAAAGTTCGTTTTGGATGGACAAAGTTAGTTGAAATAGACAGTTTTTGCATGAAAACTCATTCCTGGTGGAACTTCATAGCAAAGTACAAAGTTCGTTTTAGATGGATCAATTTAGTTGAAATAGACAGTTCTTGCATGAAAACTCATTCCTGGTGGAACTTCATAGCAAAGTACAAAGTTCGTTTTAGATGGACAAAGTTAGTTGAAATAGACAGTTTTTGCATGAAAACTCATTCCTGGTGGAACTTCATAGCAAAGTACAAAGTTCGTTTTAGATGGATCAATTTAGTTGAAATAGACAGTTCTTGCATGAAAACTCATTCCTGGTGGAACTTCATAGCATAGTACAAAGTTCGAATCAGATGGACGAATTAAGTTGAAATAGACAGTTTTTGCATGAAAACTCATTCCTGGTGGAACTTCATAGCAAAGTACAAAGTTCGTATCGGATGCACCAATTTAGTTGAAATAGACAGTTTTTGTATGAAAACTCATTCCTGGTGGAACTTCATAGCAAAGTACAAAGTTCGTTTTGGATGGACAAAGTTAGTTGAAATAGACAGTTTTTGCATGAAAACTCATTCCTGGTGGAACTTCATAGCAAAGTACAAAGTTCGTATCGGATGCACCAATTTAGTTGAAATAGACTGTTTTTGTATGAAAACTCATTCCTGGTGGAACTTCATAGCAAAGTACAAAGTTCGTTTTGGATGGACAAAGTTAGTTGAAATAGACAGTTTTTGCATGAAAACTCATTCCTGGTGGAACTTCATAGCAAAGTACAAAGTTCGTTTTGGATGGACAAAGTTAGTTGAAATAGACAGTTTTTGCATGAAAACTCATTCCCGGTGGAACTTCATAGCAAAGTACAAAGTTCGTTTTGGATGGATCAATTTAGTTGAAATAGACAGTTTTTGCATGAAAACTCATTCCTGGTGGAACTTCATAGCAAAGTACAAAGTTCGTTTTGGATGGACAAAGTTAGTTGAAATAGACAGTTTTTGCATGAAAACTCATTCCTGGTGGAACTTCATAGCAAAGTACAAAGTTCGTTTTGGATGGACGAATTAAGTTGAAATAGACAGTTTTTGCATGAAAACTCATTCCTGGTGGAACTTCATAGCAAAGTACAAAGTTCGAATCAGATGGACAAAGTCAGTTGAAATAGACAGTTTTTGCATGAAAACTCATTCCTGGTGGAACTTCATAGCAAAGTACAAAGTTCGTTTTGGATGGACAAAGTTAGTTGAAATAGACAGTTTTTGCATGAAAACTCATTCCTGGTGGAACTTCATAGCAAGGTACAAAGTTCGTTTTGGATGGATCAATTTAGTTGAAATAGACAGTTTTTGGCATGGAAACTCATTCCTGGTGGAACTTCATAGCAAAGTACAAAGTTCGTTTTGGATGGACAAAGTTAGTTGAAATAGACAGTTTTTGCATGAAAACTCATTCCTGGTGGAACTTCATAGCAAAGTACAAAGTTCGTTTTGGATGGATCAATTTAGTTGAAATAGACAGTTTTTGCATGAAAACTCATTCCTGGTGGAACTTCATAGCAAAGTACAAAGTTCGAATCAGATGGACAAAGTTAGTTGAAATAGACAGTTTTTGCATGAAAACTCATTCCTGGTGGAACTTCATAGCAAAGTACAAAGTTCGTTTTGGATGGACAAAGTTAGTTGAAATAGACAGTTTTTGCATGAAAACTCATTCCTGGTGGAACTTCATAGCAAAGTACAAAGTTCGTTTTGGATGGACAAAGTTAGTTGAAATAGACAGTTTTTGCATGAAAACTCATTCCTGGTGGAACTTCATAGCAAAGTACAAAGTTCGTTTTGGATGGACGAATTAAGTTGAAATAGACAGTTTTTGCATGAAAACTCATTCCTGGTGGAACTTCATAGCAAAGTACAAAGTTCGAATCAGATGGACAAAGTTAGTTGAAATAGACAGTTTTTGCATGAAAACTCATTCCTGGTGGAACTTCATAGCAAAGTACAAAGTTCGTTTTGGATGGACAAAGTTAGTTGAAATAGACAGTTTTTGCATGAAAACTCATTCCTGGTGGAACTTCATAGCAAGGTACAAAGTTCGTTTTGGATGGACGAATTAAGTTGAAATAGACAGTTTTTGCATAAAAACTCATTCCTGGTGGAACTTCATAGCAAAGTACAAAGTTCGTTTTGGATAGACAAAGTTAGTTGAAATAGACAGTTTTTGCATGAAAACTCATTCCTGGTGGAACTTCATAGCAAAGTACAAAGTTCGTTTTGGATGGACAAAGTTAGTTGAAATAGACAGTTTTTGCATGAAAACTCATTCCTGGTGGAACTTCATAGCAAAGTACAAAGTTCGAATCAGATGGACAAAGTTAGTTGAAATAGACAGTTTTTGCATGAAAACTCATTCCTGGTGGAACTTCATAGCAAAGTACAAAGTTCGTTTTGGATGGACAAAGTTAGTTGAAATAGACAGTTTTTGCATGAAAACTCATTCCTGGTGGAACTTCATAGCAAAGTACAAAGTTCGAATCAGATGGACAAAGTTAGTTGAAATAGACAGTTTTTGCATGAAAACTCATTCCTGGTGGAACTTCATAGCAAAGTACAAAGTTCGTTTTGGATGGACAAAGTAAGTTGAAATAGACAGTTTTTGCATGAAAACTCATTCCTGGTGGAACTTCATAGCAAAGTACAAAGTTCGTTTTGGATGGACAAAGTTAGTTGAAATAGACAGTTTTTGCATGAAAACTCATTCCTGGTGGAACTTCATAGCAAAGTACAAAGTTCGTTTTGGATGGACGAATTAAGTTGAAATAGACAGTTTTTGCATGAAAACTCATTCCTGGTGGAACTTCATAGCAAGGTACAAAGTTCGTTTTGGATGGATCAATTTAGTTGAAATAGACAATTTTTGGCATGGAAACTCATTCCTGGTGGAACTTCATAGCAAAGTACAAAGTTCGTTTTGGATGGAAAAAGTTAGTTGAAATAGACAGTTTTTGCATGAAAACTCATTCCTGGTGGAACTTCATAGCAAAGTACAAAGTTCGTTTTGGATGGACGAATTAAGTTGAAATAGACAGTTTTTGCATAAAAACTCATTCCTGGTGGAACTTCATAGCAAAGTACAAAGTTCGTTTTGGATGGACAAAGTAAGTTGAAATAGACAGTTTTTGCATGAAAACTCATTCCTGGTGGAACTTCATAGCAAAGTACAAAGTTCGAATCAGATGGACAAAGTTAGTTGAAATAGACAGTTTTTGCATGAAAACTCATTCCTGGTGGAACTTCATAGCAAAGTACAAAGTTCGTTTTGGATGGACGAATTAAGTTGAAATAGACAGTTTTTGCATGAAAACTCATTCCTGGTGGAACTTCATAGCAAGGTACAAAGTTCGTTTTGGATGGATCAATTTAGTTGAAATAGACAATTTTTGGCATGGAAACTCATTCCTGGTGGAACTTCATAGCAAAGTACAAAGTTCGTTTTGGATGGAAAAAGTTAGTTGAAATAGACAGTTTTTGCATGAAAACTCATTCCTGGTGGAACTTCATAGCAAAGTACAAAGTTCGTTTTGGATGGATCAATTTAGTTGAAATAGACAGTTTTTGTATGAAAACTCATTCCTGGTGGAACTTCATAACAAAGTACAAAGTTCGTTTTGGATGGACAAAGTTAGTTGAAATAGACAGTTTTTGCATAAAAACTCATTCCTGGTGGAACTTCATAGCAAAGTACAAAGTTCGTTTTGGATGGACGAATTAAGTTGAAATAGACAGTTTTTGCATGAAAACTCATTCCTGGTGGAACTTCATAGCAAAGTACAAAGTTCGTTTTGGATGGACAAAGTTAGTTGAAATAGACAGTTTTTGCATGAAAACTCATTCCTGGTGGAACTTCATAGCAAAGTACAAAGTTCGTTTTGGATGGATCAATTTAGTTGAAATAGACAGTTTTTGCATGAAAACTCATTCCTGGTGGAACTTCATAGCAAAGTACAAAGTTCGTTTTGGATGGATCAATTTAGTTGAAATAGACAGTTTTTGCATAAAAACTCATTCCTGGTGGAACTTCATAGCAAAGTACAAAGTTCGTTTTGGATGGACGAATTAAGTTGAAATAGACAGTTTTTGCATGAAAACTCATTCCTGGTGGAACTTCATAGCAAAGTACAAAGTTCGAATCAGATGGACAAAGTTAGTTGAAATAGACAGTTTTTGCATGAAAACTCATTCCTGGTGGAACTTCATAGCAAAGTACAAAGTTCGTTTTGGATGGACAAAGTTAGTTGAAATAGACAGTTTTTGCATGAAAACTCATTCCTGGTGGAACTTCATAGCAAGGTACAAAGTTCGTTTTGGATGGATCAATTTAGTTGAAATAGACAATTTTTGGCATGGAAACTCATTCCTGGTGGAACTTCATAGCAAAGTACAAAGTTCGTTTTGGATGGACAAAGTTAGTTGAAATAGACAGTTTTTGCATGAAAACTCATTCCTGGTGGAACTTCATAGCAAAGTACAAAGTTCGTTTTGGATGGATCAATTTAGTTGAAATAGACAGTTTTTGCATGAAAACTCATTCCTGGTGGAACTTCATAGCAAAGTACAAAGTTCGTTTTGGATGGATCAATTTAGTTGAAATAGACAGTTTTTGTATGAAAACTCATTCCTGGTGGAACTTCATAGCAAAGTACAAAGTTCGAATCAGATGGACAAAGTTAGTTGTAATAGACAGTTTTTGCATGAAAACTCATTCCTGGTGGAACTTCATAGCAAAGTACAAAGTTCGTTTTGGATGGACGAATTAAGTTGAAATAGACCGTTTTTGTATGAAAACTCATTCCTGGTGGAACTTCATAGCAAAGTACAAAGTTCGTTTTGGATGGACGAATTAAGTTGAAATAGACAGTTTTTGTATGAAAACTCATTCCTGGTGGAACTTCATAGCAAAGTACAAAGTTCGAATCAGATGGACAAAGTTAGTTGAAATAGACAGTTTTTGCATGAAAACTCATTCCTGGAGGAACTTCATAGCAAAGTACAAAGTTCGTTTTGGATGGATCAATTTAGTTGAAATAGACAGTTTTTGCATGAAAACTCATTCCTGGTGGAACTTCATAGCAAAGTACAAAGTTCGTTTTGGATGGACAAAGTTAGTTGAAATAGACAGTTTTTGCATGAAAACTCATTCCTGGTGGAACTTCATAGCAAAGTACAAAGTTCGTTTTGGATGGATCAATTTAGTTGAAATAGACAGTTTTTGCATGAAAACTCATTCCTGGTGGAACTTCATAGCAAAGTACAAAGTTCGTTTTGGATGGATCAATTTAGTTGAAATAGACAGTTTTTGCATGAAAACTCATTCCTGGTGGAACTTCATAGCAAAGTACAAAGTTCGTTTTGGATGGATCAATTTAGTTGAAATAGACAGTTTTTGCATGAAAACTCATTCCTGGTGGAACTTCATAGCAAAGTACAAAGTTCGTTTTGGATGGACAAAGTTAGTTGAAATAGACAGTTTTTGCATGAAAACTCATTCCTGGTGGAACTTCATAGCAAAGTACAAAGTTCGTTTTGGATGGACAAAGTTAGTTGAAATAGACAGTTTTTGCATGAAAACTCATTCCTGGTGGAACTTCATAGCAAAGTACAAAGTTTGTTTTGGATGGACGAATTAAGTTGAAATAGACAGTTTTTGTATGATAACTCATTCCTGGTGGAACTTCATAGCTAAGTACAAAGTTCGTTTTGGATGGACGAATTAAGTTGAAATAGACAGTTTTTGCATGAAAACTCATTCCTGGTGGAACTTCATAGCAAAGTACAAAGTTCGTTTTGGATGGATCAATTTAGTTGAAATAGACAGTTTTTGCATGAAAACTCATTCCTGGTGGAACTTCATAGCAAAGTACAAAGTTCGTTTTGGATGGACAAAGTTAGTTGAAATAGACAGTTTTTGCATGAAAACTCATTCCTGGTGGAACTTCATAGCAAAGTACAAAGTTTGTTTTGGATGGACGAATTAAGTTGAAATAGACAGTTTTTGTATGAAAACTCATTCCTGGTGGAACTTCATAGCAAAGTACAAAGTTCGTTTTGGATGGACGAATTAAGTTGAAATAGACAGTTTTTGCATGAAAACTCATTCCTGGTGGAACTTCATAGCAAAGTACAAAGTTTGTTTTGGATGGACGAATTAAGTTGAAATAGACAGTTTTTGTATGATCACTCATTCCTGGTGGAACTTCATAGCAAAGTACAAAGTTCGTTTTGGATGGACAAAGTTAGTTGAAATAGACAGTTTTTGCATGAAAACTCATTCCTGGTGGAACTTCATAGCAAAGTACAAAGTTCGTTTTGGATGGACAAAGTTAGTTGAAATAGACAGTTTTTGCATGAAAACTCATTCCTGGTGGAACTTCATAGCAAAGTACAAAGTTCGTTTTGGATGGACGAATTAAGTTGAAATAGACAGTTTTTGCATGAAAACTCATTCCTGGTGGAACTTCATAGCAAAGTACAAAGTTCGTTTTGGATGGATCAATTTAGTTGAAATAGACAGTTTTTGCATGAAAACTCATTCCTGGTGGAACTTCATAGCAAAGTACAAAGTTCGTTTTGGATGGACAAAGTTAGTTGAAATAGACAGTTTTTGCATGAAAACTCATTCCTGGTGGAACTTCATAGCAAAGTACAAAGTTCGTTTTGGATGGATCAATTTAGTTGAAATAGACAGTTTTTGCATGAAAACTCATTCCTGGTGGAACTTCATAGCAAAGTACAAAGTTCGTTTTGGATGGACGAATTAAGTTGAAATAGACAGTTTTTGCATGAAAACTCATTCCTGGTGGAACTTCATAGCAAAGTACAAAGTTTGTTTTGGATGGACGAATTAAGTTGAAATAGACAGTTTTTGTATGATCACTCATTCCTGGTGGAACTTCATAGCAAAGTACAAAGTTCGTTTTGGATGGACAAAGTTAGTTGAAATAGACAGTTTTTGCATGAAAACTCATTCCTGGTGGAACTTCATAGCAAAGTACAAAGTTCGTTTTGGATGGACAAAGTTAGTTGAAATAGACAGTTTTTGCATGAAAACTCATTCCTGGTGGAACTTCATAGCAAAGTACAAAGTTCGTTTTGGATGGACGAATTAAGTTGAAATAGACAGTTTTTGCATGAAAACTCATTCCTGGTGGAACTTCATAGCAAAGTACAAAGTTCGTGTTGGATGGATCAATTTAGTTGAAATAGACAGTTTTTGCATGAAAACTCATTCCTGGTGGAACTTCATAGCAAAGTACAAAGTTCGTTTTGGATGGACAAAGTTAGTTGAAATAGACAGTTTTTGCATGAAAACTCATTCCTGGTGGAACTTCATAGCAAAGTACAAAGTTCGTTTTGGATGGATCAATTTAGTTGAAATAGACAGTTTTTGCATGAACACTCATTCCTGGTGGAACTTCATAGCAAAGTACAAAGTTCGTTTTGGATGGATCAATTTAGTTGAAATAGACAGTTTTTGTATGAAAACTCATTCCTGGTGGAACTTCATAGCAAAGTACAAAGTTCGAATCAGATGGACAAAGTTAGTTGAAATAGACAGTTTTTGCATGAAAACTCATTCCTGGTGGAACTTCATAGCAAAGTACAAAGTTCGTTTTGGATGGACGAATTAAGTTGAAATAGACAGTTTTTGCATGAAAACTCATTCCTGGTGGAACTTCATAGCAAAGTACAAAGTTCGTTTTGGATGGATCAATTTAGTTGAAATAGACAGTTTTTGCATGAAAACTCATTCCTGGTGGAACTTCATAGCAAAGTACAAAGTTCGTTTTGGATGGACAAAGTTAGTTGAAATAGACAGTTTTTGCATGAAAACTCATTCCTGGTGGAACTTCATAGCAAAGTACAAAGTTCGTTTTGGATGGATCAATTTAGTTGAAATAGACAGTTTTTGCATGAAAACTCATTCCTGGTGGAACTTCATAGCAAAGTACAAAGTTCGTTTTGGATGGACGAATTAAGTTGAAATAGACCGTTTTTGTATGAAAACTCATTCCTGGTGGAACTTCATAGCAAAGTACAAAGTTCGTTTTGGATGGATCAATTTAGTTGAAATAGACAGTTTTTGCATGAAAACTCATTCCTGGTGGAACTTCATAGCAAAGTACAAAGTTCGTTTTGGATGGATCAATTTAGTTGAAATAGACAGTTTTTGTATGAAAACTCATTCCTGGTGGAACTTCATAGCAAAGTACAAAGTTCGAATCAGATGGACAAAGTTAGTTGAAATAGACAGTTTTTGCATGAAAACTCATTCCTGGTGGAACTTCATAGCAAAGTACAAAGTTCGTTTTGGATGGACGAATTAAGTTGAAATAGACAGTTTTTGTATGAAAACTCATTCCTGGTGGAACTTCATAGCAAAGTACAAAGTTCGTTTTAGATGGACAAAGTTAGTTGAAATAGACAGTTTTTGCATGAAAACTCATTCCTGGTGGAACTTCATAGCAAAGTACAAAGTTCGTTTTGGATGGATCAATTTAGTTGAAATAGACAGTTTTTGCATGTAAACTCATTCCTGGTGGAACTTCATAGCAAAGTACAAAGTTCGAATCAGATGGACGAATTAAGTTGAAATAGACAGTTTTTGCATGAAAACTCATTCCTGGTGGAACTTCATAGCAAAGTACAAAGTTCGAATCAGATGGACAAAGTTAGTTGAAATAGACAGTTTTTGCATGAAAACTCATTCCTGGTGGAACTTCATAGCAAAGTACAAAGTTCGTTTTGGATGGATCAATTTAGTTGAAATAGACAGTTTTTGCATGAAAACTCATTCCTGGTGGAACTTCATAGCAAAGTACAAAGTTCGTTTTGGATGGATCAATTTAGTTGAAATAGACAGTTTTTGTATGAAAACTCATTCCTGGTGGAACTTCATAGCAAAGTACAAAGTTCGTTTTGGATGGACAAAGTTAGTTGAAATAGACAGTTTTTGCATAAAAAACTCATTCCTGGTGGAACTTCATAGCAAAGTACAAAGTTCGTTGTGGATGGATCAATTTAGTTGAAATAGACAGTTTTTGCATGAAAACTCATTCCTGGTGGAACTTCATAGCAAAGTACAAAGTTCGTTTTGGATGGACGAATTAAGTTGAAATAGACAGTTTTTGTATGAAAACTCATTCCTGGTGGAACTTCATAGCAAAGTACAAAGTTCGAATCAGATGGACGAATTAAGTTGAAATAGACAGTTTTTGCATGAAAACTCATTCCTGGTAGAACTTCATAGCAAAGTACAAAGTTCGTTTTGGATGGATCAATTTAGTTGAAATAGACAGTTTTTGCATGAAAACTCATTCCTGGTGGAACTTCATAGCAAAGTACAAAGTTCGAATCAGATGGACGAATTAAGTTGAAATAGACAGTTTTTGCATGAAAACTCATTCCTGGTGGAACTTCATAGCAAAGTACAAAGTTCGTTTTAGATGGATCAATTTAGTTGAAATAGACAGTTTTTGCATGAAAACTCATTCCTGGTGGAACTTCATAGCAAAGTACAAAGTTCGTTTTGGATGGATCAATTTAGTTGAAATAGACAGTTTTTGCATGAAAACTCATTTCTGGTGGAACTTCATAGCAAAGTACAAAGTTCGAATCAGATGGACGAATTAAGTTGAAATAGACAGTTTTTGCATGAAAACTCATTCCTGGTGGAAACTTCATAGCAAAGTACAAAGTTCGTTTTAGATGGATCAATTTAGTTGAAATAGACAGTTTTTGCATGAAAACTCATTCCTGGTGGAACTTCATAGCAAAGTACAAAGTTCGTTTTGGATGGACGAATTAAGTTGAAATAGACAGTTTTTGCATGAAAACTCATTCCTGGTGGAACTTCATAGCAAAGTACAAAGTTCGTTTTGGATGGACAAAGTTAGTTGAAATAGACAGTTTTTGCATGAAAACTCATTCCTGGTGGAACTTCATAGCAAAGTACAAAGCTCGTTTTGGATGGATCAATTTAGTTGAAATAGACAGTTTTTGCATGAAAACTCATTTCTGGTGGATCTTCATAGCAAAGTACAAAGTTCGTTTTGGATGGACAAAGTTAGTTGAAATAGACAGTTTTTGCATGAAAACTCATTCCTGGTGGAACTTCATAGCAAAGTACAAAGTTCGAATCAGATGGACGAGTTAAGTTGAAATAGACAGTTTTTGCATGAAAACTCATTCCTGGTGGAACTTCATAGCAAAGTACAAAGTTCGTTTTGGATGGACAAAGTTAGTTGAAATAGACAGTTTTTGCATGAAAACTCATTCCTGGTGGAACTTCATAGCAAAGTACAAAGCTCGTTTTGGATGGATCAATTTAGTTGAAATAGACAGTTTTTGCATGAAAACTCATTTCTGGTGGATCTTCATAGCAAAGTACAAAGTTCGTTTTAGATGGACAAAGTTAGTTGAAATAGACAGTTTTTGCATGAAAACTCATTCCTGGTGGAACTTCATAGCAAAGTACAAAGTTCGAATCAGATGGACGAGTTAAGTTGAAATAGACAGTTTTTGTATGAAAACTCATTCCTGGTGGAACTTCATAGCAAAGTACAAAGTTCGAATCAGATGGACGAATTAAGTTGAAATAGACAGTTTTTGCATGAAAACTCATTCCTGGTGGAACTTCATAGCAAAGTACAAAGTTCGTTTTGGATGGACAAAGTTAGTTGAAATAGACAGTTTTTGCATGAAAACTCATTCCTGGTGGAACTTCATAGCAAAGTACAAAGTTCGTTTTGGATGGACAAAGTTAGTTGAAATAGACAGTTTTTGCATGAAAACTCATTCCTGGTGGAACTTCATAGCAAAGTACAAAGATCGTTTTGGATGGATCAGTTTAGTTGAAATAGACAGTTTTTGCATGAAAACTCATTCCTGGTGGAACTTCATAGCAAAGTACAAAGTTCGTTTTAGATGGATCAATTTAGTTGAAATAGACAGTTTTTGCATGAAAACTCATTCCTGGTGGAACTTCATAGCAAAGTACAAAGTTCGTTTTGGATGGACGAATTAAGTTGAAATAGACAGTTTTTGCATGAAAACTCATTCCTGGTGGAACTTCATAGCAAAGTACAAAGTTCGTTTTGGATGGACAAAGTTAGTTGAAATAGACAGTTTTTGCATGAAAACTCATTCCTGGTGGAACTTCATAGCAAAGTACAAAGCTCGTTTTGGATGGATCAATTTAGTTGAAATAGACAGTTTTTGCATGAAAACTCATTTCTGGTGGATCTTCATAGCAAAGTACAAAGTTCGTTTTGGATGGACAAAGTTAGTTGAAATAGACAGTTTTTGCATGAAAACTCATTCCTGGTGGAACTTCATAGCAAAGTACAAAGTTCGAATCAGATGGACGAGTTAAGTTGAAATAGACAGTTTTTGCATGAAAACTCATTCCTGGTGGAACTTCATAGCAAAGTACAAAGTTCGTTTTGGATGGACAAAGTTAGTTGAAATAGACAGTTTTTGCATGAAAACTCATTCCTGGTGGAACTTCATAGCAAAGTACAAAGCTCGTTTTGGATGGATCAATTTAGTTGAAATAGACAGTTTTTGCATGAAAACTCATTCCTGGTGGAACTTCATAGCAAAGTACAAAGTTCGAATCAGATGGACGAGTTAAGTTGAAATAGACAGTTTTTGTATGAAAACTCATTCCTGGTGGAACTTCATAGCAAAGTACAAAGTTCGAATCAGATGGACGAATTAAGTTGAAATAGACAGTTTTTGCATGAAAACTCATTTCTGGTGGATCTTCATAGCAAAGTACAAAGTTCGTTTTGGATGGACAAAGTTAGTTGAAATAGACAGTTTTTGCATGAAAACTCATTCCTGGTGGAACTTCATAGCAAAGTACAAAGTTCGAATCAGATGGACGAGTTAAGTTGAAATAGACAGTTTTTGTATGAAAACTCATTCCTGGTGGAACTTCATAGCAAAGTACAAAGTTCGAATCAGATGGACGAATTAAGTTGAAATAGACAGTTTTTGCATGAAAACTCATTCCTGGTGGAACTTCATAGCAAAGTACAAAGTTCGTTTTGGATGGACAAAGTTAGTTGAAATAGACAGTTTTTGCATGAAAACTCATTCCTGGTGGAACTTCATAGCAAAGTACAAAGCTCGTTTTGGATGGATCAATTTAGTTGAAATAGACAGTTTTTGCATGAAAACTCATTCCTGGTGGAACTTCATAGCAAAGTACAAAGTTCGTTTTGGATGGACAAAGTTAGTTGAAATAGACAGTTTTTGCATAAAAACTCATTCCTGGTGGAACTTCATAGCAAAGTACAAAGTTCGTTTTGGATGGATCAATTTAGTTGAAATAGACAGTTTTTGCATGAAAACTCATTCCTGGTGGAACTTCATAGCAAAGTACAAAGTTCGTTTTGGATGGATGAATTAAGTTGAAATAGACAGTTTTTGTATGAAAACTCATTCCTGGTGGAACTTCATAGCAAAGTACAAAGTTCGTTTTGATGGACAAACTTAGTTGAAATAGACAGTTTTTGCATAAAAACTCATTCCTGGTGGAACTTCATAGCAAAGTAAAAAGTTCGTTTTGGATGGATCAATTTAGTTGAAATAGACAGTTTTTGCATGAAAACTCATTTCTGGTGGGAACTTCATAGCAAAGTACAAAGTTCGTTTTGGATGGACAAAGTTAGTTGAAATAGACAGTTTTTGCATGAAAACTCATTCCTGGTGGAACTTCATAGCAAAGTACAAAGTTCGTTTTGGATGGACAAAGTTAGTTGAAATAGACAGTTTTTGCATGAAAACTCATTCCTGGTGGAACTTCATAGCAAAGTACAAAGTTCGTTTTGGATGGACGAATTAAGTTGAAATAGACAGTTTTTGTATGAAAACTCATTCCTGGTGGAACTTCATAGCAAAGTACAAAGTTCGTTTTGGATGGACAAAGTTAGTTGAAATAGACAGTTTTTGCATGAAAACTCATTCCTGGTGGAACTTCATAGCAAAGTACAAAGTTCGTTTTGGATGGACAAAGTTAGTTGAAATAGACAGTTTTTGCATGAAAACTCATTCCTGGTGGAACTTCATAGCAAAGTACAAAGTTCGTTTTGGATGGATCAATTTAGTTGAAATAGACAGTTTTTGCATGAAAACTCATTCCTGGTGGAACTTCATAGCAAAGTACAAAGTTCGTTTTGGATGGATCAATTTAGTTGAAATAGACAGTTTTTGCATGAAAACTCATTCCTGGTGGAACTTCATAGCAAAGTACAAAGTTCGTTTTGGATGGATCAATTTAGTTGAAATAGACAGTTTTTGCATAAAAACTCATTCCTGGTGGAACTTCATAGCAAAGTACAAAGTTCGTTTTGGATGGATCAATTTAGTTGAAATAGACAGTTTTTGCATGAAAACTCATTTCTGGTGGAACTTCATAGCAAAGTACAAAGTTCGTTTTGGATGGACAAAGTTAGTTGAAATAGACAGTTTTTGCATGAAAACTCATTCCTGGTGGAACTTCATAGCAAAGTACAAAGTTCGTTTTGGATGGACAAAGTTAGTTGAAATAGACAGTTTTTGCATGAAAACTCATTCCTGGTGGAACTTCATAGCAAAGTACAAAGTTCGTTTTGGATGGACAAACTTAGTTGAAATAGACAGTTTTTTGCATGAAAACTCATTCCTGGTGGAACTTCATAGCAAAGTAAAAAGTTCGTTTTGGATGGATCAATTTAGTTGAAATAGACAGTTTTTGCATGAAAACTCATTCCTGGTGGAACTTCATAGCAAATTACAAAGCTCGTTTTGGATGGATCAATTTAGTTGAAATAGACAGTTTTTGCATGAAAACTCATTCCTGGTGGAACTTCATAGCAAAGTACAAAGTTCGTTTTGGATGGACAAAGTTAGTTGAAATAGACAGTTTTTGCATGAAAACTCATTCCTGGTGGAACTTCATAGCAAAGTACAAAGTTCGTTTTGAATGGACGAATTAAGTTGAAATAGACAGTTTTTGTATGAAAACTCATTCCTGGTGGAACTTCATAGCAAAGTACAAAGTTCGTTTTGGATGGACAAACTTAGTTGAAATAGACAGTTTTTGCATGAAAACTCATTCCTGGTGGAACTTCATAGCAAAGTACAAAGTTCGTTTTGGATGGATCAATTTAGTTGAAATAGACAGTTTTTGCATGAAAACTCATTTCTGGTGGAACTTCATAGCAAAGTACAAAGTTCGTTTTGGATGGACAAAGTTAGTTGAAATAGACAGTTTTTGCATGAAAACTCATTCCTGGTGGAACTTCATAGCAAAGTAAAAAGTTCGTTTTGGGTGGATCAATTTAGTTGAAATAGACAGTTTTTGCATGAAAACTCATTCCTGGTGGAACTTCATAGCAAAGTACAAAGTTCGTTTTGGATGGACAAAGTTAGTTGAAATAGACAGTTTTTGCATGAAAACTCATTCCTGGTGGAACTTCATAGCAAAGTACAAAGTTCGTTTTGGATGGACAAAGTTAGTTGAAATAGACAGTTTTTGCATAAAAACTCATTCCTGGTGGAACTTCATAGCAAAGTACAAAGTTCGTTTTGGATGGATCAATTTAGTTGAAATAGACAGTTTTTGCATGAAAACTCATTCCTGGTGGAACTTCATAGCAAAGTACAAAGTTCGTTTTGGATGGATCAATTTAGTTGAAATAGACAGTTTTTGCATGAAAACTCATTCCTGGTGGAACTTCATAGCAAAGTACAAAGTTCGTTTTGGATGGACAAAGTTAGTTGAAATAGACAGTTTTTGCATAAAAACTCATTCCTGGTGGAACTTCATAGCAAAGTACAAAGTTCGTTTTGGATGGATCAATTTAGTTGAAATAGACAGTTTTTGCATGAAAACTCATTCCTGGTGGAACTTCATAGCAAAGTACAAAGTTCGTTTTGGATGGACAAAGTTAGTTGAAATAGACAGTTTTTGCATAAAAACTCATTCCTGGTGGAACTTCATAGCAAAGTACAAAGTTCGTTTTGGATGGACAAAGTTAGTTGAAATAGACAGTTTTTGCATGAAAACTCATTCCTGGTGGAACTTCATAGCAAAGTACAAAGTTTGTTTTGGATGGACGAATTAAGTTGAAATAGACAGTTTTTGTATGAAAACTCATTCCTGGTGGAACTTCATAGCAAAGTACAAAGTTCGTTTTGGATGGACGAATTAAGTTGAAATAGACAGTTTTTGCATAAAAACTCATTCCTGGTGGAACTTCATAGCAAAGTACAAAGTTCGTGTTGGATGGATCAATTTAGTTGAAATAGACAGTTTTTGCATGAAAACTCATTCCTGGTGGAACTTCATAGCAAAGTACAAAGTTCGTTTTGGATGGATCAATTTAGTTGAAATAGACAGTTTTTGCATGAAAACTCATTCCTGGTGGAACTTCATAGCAAAGTACAAAGTTCGTTTTGGATGGACAAAGTTAGTTGAAATAGACAGTTTTTGCATGAAAACTCATTCCTGGTGGAACTTCATAGCAAAGTACAAAGTTCGTTTTGGATGGACAAAGTTAGTTGAAATAGACAATTTTTGCATGAAAACTCATTCCTGGTGGAACTTCATAGCAAAGTACAAAGTTCGTTTTGGATGGACGAATTAAGTTGAAATAGACAGTTTTTGTATGAAAACTCATTCCTGGTGGAACTTCATAGTAAAGTACAAAGTTCGTTTTGGATGGACAAAGTTAGTTGAAATAGACAGTTTTTGCATGAAAACTCATTCCAGGTGGAACTTCATAGCAAAGTACAAAGTTCGTTTTGGATTTACAAAGTTAGTTGAAATAGACAGTTTTTGCATAAAAACTCATTCCTGGTGGAACTGCATAGCAAAGTACAAAGTTCGTTTTGGATGGACGAATTAAGTTGAAAAAGACAGTTTTTGTATGAAAACTCATTCCTGGTGGAACTTCATAGCAAAGTACAAAGTTCGTTTTGGATGGACAAAGTTAGTTGAAATAGACAGTTTTTGCATGAAAACTCATTCCTGGTGGAACTTCATAGCAAAGTACAAAGTTCGTTTTGGATGGACAAAGTTAGTTGTAATTAACAGTTTTTGTATGAAATCACACTTCTGGTGGAACTTCATATCAAAGAACAAAGTTCGAATCGGATGGACAAAGTTAGTTGTAATTAACAGTTTTTGTATGAAAACACACTTCTGGTGGAACTTCATAGCAAAGTACAAAGTTCGTTTTGGATGGACAAAGTTAGTTGTAATAACAGTTTTTGTATGAAAACACACTTCTGGTGGAACTTCATATCAAAGTACAAAGTTCGTTTTGGATGGACAAAGTTAGTTGTAATTAACAGTTTTTGTATGAAAACACACTTCTGGTGGAACTTCATATCAAAGTACAAACTTCGTTTTGGATGGAAAAGTTAGTTGTAATTAACAGTTTTTGTATGAAAACACACTTCTGGTGGAACTTCATATCAAAGAACAAAGTTCGAATCGAATGGACAAAGTTAGTTGTAATTAACAGTTTTTGTATGATAACACACTTCTGGTGGAACTTCATATCAAAGAACAAAGTTCGAATCGAATGGACAAAGTTAGTTGTAATTAACAGTTTTTGTATGAAAACACACTTCTGGTTGAACTTCATATCAAAGTACAAAGTTCGTTTTGGATGGACAAAGTTAGTTGAAATAGACAGTTTTTGCATGAAAACTCATTCCTGGTGGAACTTCATAGCAAAGTACAAAGTTCGTTTTGGATGGACAAAGTTAGTTGAAATAGATAATTTTTGCATGAAAACTCATTCCTGGTGGAACTTCATAGCAAAGTACAAAGTTCGTTTTGGATGGATCAATTTAGTTGAAATAGACAGTTTTTGCATGAAAACTCATTCCTGGTGGAACTTCATAGCAAAGTACAAAGTTCGTTTTGGATGGACAAAGTTAGTTGAAATAGACAGTTTTTGCATGAAAACTCATTCCTGGTGGAACTTCATAGCAAAGTACAAAGTTCGTTTTGGATGGACAAAGTTAGTTGAAATAGACAGTTTTTGCATGAAAACTCATTCCTGGTGGAACTTCATAGCAAAGTACAAAGTTCGTTTTGGATGAACAAAGTTAGTTGAAATAGACAGTTTTTGCATGAAAACTCCTTCCAGGTGGAACTTCATAGCAAAGTACAAAGTTCGTTTTGGATGGACAAAGTTAGTTGAAATAGACAGTTTTTGCATGAAAACTCCTTCAGGTGGAGCAAAGTACAAAGTTCGTTTTGGATGGATCAATTTAGTTGAAATAGACAGTTTTTGCATGAAAACTCATTCCTGGTGGAACTTCATAGCAAAGTACAAAGTTCGTTTGGATGAACAAAGTTAGTTGTAATTAACAGTTTTTGTATGAAAACACTTCTGGTGGAACTTCATATCAAAGTACAAAGTTCGTTTTGGATGGACAAAGTTAGTTGTAATTAACAGTTTTTGTATGAAAACACACTTGTGGTGGAACTTCATATCAAAGTACAAACTTCGTTTTGGATGGAAAAGTTAGTTGTAATTAACAGTTTTTGTATGAAAACACACTTCTGGTGGAACTTCATATCAAGAACAAAGTTCAAATCGAATGGACAAAGTTAGTTGTAATTAACAGTTTTTGTATGAAAACACACTTCTGGTTGAACTTCATATCAAAGTACAAAGTTCGTTTTGGATGGACAAAGTTAGTTGAAATAGACAGTTTTTGCATGAAAACTCTTCCTGGTGGAACTTCATAGCAAAGTACAAAGTTCGTTTTGGATGGACAAAGTTAGTTGAAATAGACAGTTTTTGCATAAAAACTCATTCCTGGTGGAACTTCATAGCAAAGTACAAAGTTCGTTTTGGATGGACAAAGTTAGTTGAAAAAGATAATTTTTGCATGAAAACTCATTCCTGGTGGAACTTCATAGCAAAGTACAAAGTTCGTTTTGGATGGATCAATTTAGTTGAAATAGACAGTTTTTGCATGAAAACTCATTCCTGGTGGAACTTCATAGCAAAGTACAAAGTTCGTTTTGGATGGACAAAGTTAGTTGAAATAGACAGTTTTTGCATGAAAACTCATTCCTGGTGGAACTTCATAGCAAAGTACAAAGTTCGTTTTGGATGGACAAAGTTAGTTGAAATAGACAGTTTTTGCATGAAAACTCATTCCTGGTGGAACTTCATAGCAAAGTACAAAGTTCGTTTTGGATGGATCAATTTAGTTGAAATAGACAGTTTTTGCATAAAAACTCATTCCTGGTGGAACTTCATAGCAAAGTACAAAGTTCGTTTTGGATGGACAAAGTTAGTTGAAATAGACAGTTTTTGCATGAAAACTCATTCCTGGTGGAACTTCATAGCAAAGTACAAAGTTCGTTTTGGATGGACGAAATTTAGTTGCAATAGACAGTTTTTGCATAAAAACTCATTCTGGTGGAACTTCATAGCAAGTACAAAGTTCGTTTTGGATGGATCAATTTAGTTGAAATAGACAGTTTTTGCATGAAAACTCATTATTGGTGGAACTTCATAGCAAAGTACAAAGTTCGTTTTGGATGGACAAAGTTAGTTGAAATAGACAGTTTTTGCATAAAAACTCATTCCTGGTGGAACTTCATAGCAAAGTACAAAGTTCGTTTTGGATGGACGAATTAAGTTGAAATAGACAGTTTTTGCATGAAAACTCATTCCTGGTGGAACTTCATAGCAAAGTACAAAGTTCGTTTTGGATGGATCAATTAGTTGAAATAGACAGTTTTTGCATGAAAACTCATTCCTGGTGGAACTTCATAGCAAAGTACAAAGTTCGTTTTGGATGGACAAAGTTAGTTGAAATAGACAGTTTTTGCATGAAAACTCATTCCTGGTGGAACTTCATAGCAAAGTACAAAGTTCGTTTTGGATGGACAAAGTTAGTTGAAATAGACAGTTTTTGCATGAAAACTCATTCCTGGTGGAACTTCATAGCAAAGTACAAAGTTCGTTTTGGATGGAGCAATTAAGTTGAAATAGACAGTTTTTGCATGAAAACTCATTCCTGGTGGAACTTCATAGCAAAGTACAAAGTTCGTTTTGGATGGACAAAGTTAGTTGAAATAGACAGTTTTTGCATGAAAACTCATTCCTGGTGGACTTCATAGCAAAGTACAAAGTTCGTTTTGGATGGACAAAGTTAGTTGAAATAGACAGTTTTTGCATAAACTCATTCCTGGTGGAACTTCATAGCAAAGTACAAAGTTCGTTTTGGATGGATCAATTTAGTTGAAATAGACAGTTTTTGCATGAAAACTCATTCCTGGTGGAACTTCATAGCAAAGTACAAAGTTCGTTTTGGATGGACAAAGTTAGTTGAAATAGACAGTTTTTGCATGAAAACTCATTCCTGGTGGAACTTCATAGCAAAGTACAAAGTTCGTTTGGATGGACGAATTAAGTTGAAATAGACAGTTTTTGCATGAAAACTCATTCCTGGTGGAACTTCATAGCAAAGTACAAAGTTCGTTTTGGGTGGACAAAGTTAGTTGAAATAGACAGTTTTTGCATGAAAACTCATTCCTGGTGGAACTTCATAGCAAAGTACAAAGTTCGTTTTGGATGGATCAAATTAGTTGAAATAGACAGTTTTTGCATGAAAACTCATTCCTGGTGGAACTCATAGCAAAGTACAAAGTTCGTTTTGGATGGACAAGTTAGTTGAAATAGACAGTTTTTGCATGAAAACTCATTCCTGGTGGAACTTCATAGCAAAGTACAAAGTTCGTTTAGATGGACGAATTAAGTTGAAATAGACAGTTTTTGCATGAAAACTCATTCCTGGTGGAACTTCATAGCAAAGTACAAAGTTCGTTTTGGATGGACAAAGTTAGTTGAAATAGACAGTTTTTGCATGAAAACTCATTCCTGGTGGAACTTCATAGCAAAGTACAAAGTTCGTTTTGGATGGACGAATTAAGTTGAAATAGACAGTTTTTGCATGAAAACTCATTCCTGGTGGAACTTCATAGCAAAGTACAAAGTTCGTTTTGGATGGACAAGTTAGTTGAAATAGACAGTTTTTGCATGAAAACTCATTCCTGGTGGAACTTCATAGCAAAGTACAAAGTTCGTTTTGGATGGACAAAGTTAGTTGAAATAGACAGTTTTTGCATGAAAACTCATTCCTGGTGGAACTTCATAGCAAAGTACAAAGTTCGTTTTGGATGGACAAAGTTAGTTGAAATAGACAGTTTTTGCATGAAAACTCATTCCTGGTGGAACTTCATAGCAAAGTACAAAGTTCGTTTTGGATGGACAAAGTTAGTTGAAATAGACAGTTTTTGCATGAAAACTCATTCCTGGTGGAACTTCATAGCAAAGTACAAAGTTCGTTTGATGACGAATTAGTTGAAATAGACAGTTTTTGCTATGAAAACTCATCCTGGTGGAACTTCATAGCAAAGTACAAAGTTCGTTTTGGATGGACAAGTTAGTTGAAATAGACAGTTTTTGCATGAAAACTCATTCCTGGTGGAACTTCATAGCAAAGTACAAAGTTCGTTTTGGATGGACAAAGTTAGTTGAAATAGACAGTTTTTGCATGAAAACTCATTCCTGGTGGAACTTCATAGCAAAGTACAAAGTTCGTTTTGGATGGACAAAGTTAGTTGAAATAGACAGTTTTTGCATGAAAACTCATTCCTGGTGGAACTTCATAGCAAAGTACAAAGTTCGTTTTGGATGGACAAAGTTAGTTGAAATAGACAGTTTTTGCATGAAAACTCATTCCTGGTGGAACTTCATAGCAAAGTACAAAGTTCGTTTTGGATGGACAAAGTTAGTTGAAATAGACAGTTTTTGCATGAAAACTCATTCCTGGTGGAACTTCATAGCAAAGTACAAAGTTCGTTTTGGATGGACAAAGTTAGTTGAAATAGACAGTTTTTGCATGAAAACTCATTCCTGGTGGAACTTCATAGCAAAGTACAAAGTTCGTTTTGGATGGACAAAGTTAGTTGAAATAGACAGTTTTTGCATGAAAACTCATTCCTGGTGGAACTTCATAGCAAAGTACAAAGTTCGTTTTGGATGGACAAAGTTAGTTGAAATAGACAGTTTTTGCATGAAAACTCATTCCTGGTGGAACTTCATAGCAAAGTACAAAGTTCGTTTTGGATGGACAAAGTTAGTTGAAATAGACAGTTTTTGCATGAAAACTCATTCCTGGTGGACTTCATAGCAAAGTACAAAGTTCGTTTTGGATGGACAAAGTTAGTTGAAATAGACAGTTTTTGCATGAAAACTCATTCCTGGTGGAACTTCATAGCAAAGTACAAAGTTCGTTTTGGATGGACAAAGTTAGTTGAAATAGACAGTTTTTGCATGAAAACTCATTCCTGGTGGAACTTCATAGCAAAGTACAAAGTTCGTTTTGGATGGACAAAGTTAGTTGAAATAGACAGTTTTTGCATGAAAACTCATTCCTGGTGGAACTTCATAGCAAAGTACAAAGTTCGTTTTGGATGGACAAAGTTAGTTGAAATAGACAGTTTTTGCATGAAAACTCATTCCTGGTGGAACTTCATAGCAAAGTACAAAGTTCGTTTTGGATGGATCAATTTAGTTGAAATAGACAGTTTTTGCATGAAAACTCATTCCTGGTGGAACTTCATAGCAAAGTACAAAGTTCGTTTTGGATGGACAAAGTTAGTTGAAATAGACAGTTTTTGCATGAAAACTCATTCCTGGTGGAACTTCATAGCAAAGTACAAAGTTCGTTTTGGATGGACAAAGTTAGTTGAAATAGACAGTTTTTGCATGAAAACTCATTCCTGGTGGAACTTCATAGCAAAGTACAAAGTTCGTTTTGGATGGACGAAGTTAGTTGAAATAGACAGTTTTTGTCATGAAAACTCATTCCTGGTGGAACTTCATAGCAAAGTACAAAGTTCGTTTTGGATGGACAAAGTTAGTTGAAATAGACAGTTTTTGCATGAAAACTCATTCCTGGTGGAACTTCATAGCAAAGTACAAAGTTCGTTTTGGATGGACAAAGTTAGTTGAAATAGACAGTTTTTGCATAAAAACTCATTCCTGGTGGAACTTCATAGCAAAGTACAAAGTTCGTTTTGGATGGATCAATTTAGTTGAAATAGACAGTTTTTGCATGAAAACTCATTCCTGGTGGAACTTCATAGCAAAGTACAAAGTTCGTTTTGGATGGATCAATTTAGTTGAAATAGACAGTTTTTGCATGAAAACTCATTCCTGGTGGAACTTCATAGCAAAGTACAAAGTTCGTTTTGGATGGACAAAGTTAGTTGAAATAGACAGTTTTTGCATGAAAACTCATTCCTGGTGGAACTTCATAGCAAAGTACAAAGTTCGTTTTGGATGGACGAATTAAGTTGAAATAGACAGTTTTTGTATGAAAACTCATTCCTGGTGGAACTTCATAGCAAGTACAAAGTTCGTTTTGGATGGACAAAGTTAGTTGAAATAGACAGTTTTTGCATAAAAACTCATTCCTGGTGGAACTTCATAGCAAAGTACAAAGTTCGTTTTGGATGGATCAATTTAGTTGAAATAGACAGTTTTTGCATGAAAACTCATTCCTGGTGGAACTTCATAGCAAAGTACAAAGTTCGTTTTGGATGGATGAATTAAGTTGAAATAGACAGTTTTTGTATGAAAACTCATTCCTGGTGGAACTTCATAGCAAAGTACAAGTTCGTTTTGGATGGACAAACTTAGTTGAAATAGACAGTTTTTGCATAAAAACTCATTCCTGGTGGAACTTCATAGCAAAGTAAAAAGTTCGTTTTGGATGGATCAATTTAGTTGAAATAGACAGTTTTTGCATGAAAACTCATTTCTGGTGGAACTTCATAGCAAAGTACAAAGTTCGTTTTGGATGGACAAAGTTAGTTGAAATAGACAGTTTTTGCATGAAAACTCATTCCTGGTGGAACTTCATAGCAAAGTACAAGTTCGTTTTGGATGGACAAAGTTAGTTGAAATAGACAGTTTTTGCATGAAAACTCATTCCTGGTGGAACTTCATAGCAAAGTACAAAGTTCGTTTTGGATGGACGAATTAGTTGAAATAGACAGTTTTTGTATGAAAACTCATTCCTGGTGGAACTTCATAGCAAAGTACAAAGTTCGTTTTGGATGGACAAAGTTAGTTGAAATAGACAGTTTTTGCATGAAAACTCATTCCTGGTGGAACTTCATAGCAGTACAAAGTTCGTTTTGGATGGACAAAGTTAGTTGAAATAGACAGTTTTTGCATGAAAACTCATTCCTGGTGGAACTTCATAGCAAAGTACAAAGTTCGTTTTGGATGGATCAATTTAGTTGAAATAGACAGTTTTTGCATGAAAACTCATTCCTGGTGGAACTTCATAGCAAAGTACAAAGTTCGTTTTGGATGGATCAATTTAGTTGAAATAGACAGTTTTTGCATGAAAACTCATTCCTGGTGGAACTTCATAGCAAAGTACAAAGTTCGTTTTGGATGGATCAATTTAGTTGAAATAGACAGTTTTTGCATAAAAACTCATTCCTGTGGAACTTCATAGCAAAGTACAAAGTCGTTTTGGATGGATCAATTTAGTTGAAATAGACAGTTTTTGCATGAAAACTCATTTCTGGTGGAACTTCATAGCAAAGTACAAAGTTCGTTTTGGATGGACAAAGTTAGTTGAAATAGACAGTTTTTGCATGAAAACTCATTCCTGGTGGAACTTCATAGCAAAGTACAAAGTTCGTTTTGGATGGACAAAGTTAGTTGAAATAGACAGTTTTTGCATGAAAACTCATTCTCCTGGTGGAACTTCATAGCAAAGTACAAAGTTCGTTTTGGATGGACAAACTTAGTTGAAATAGACAGTTTTTGCATGAAAACTCATTCCTGGTGGAACTTCATAGCAAAGTAAAAAGTTCGTTTTGGATGGATCAATTTAGTTGAAATAGACAGTTTTTGCATGAAAACTCATTCCTGGTGGAACTTCATAGCAAATTACAAAGCTCGTTTTGGATGGATCAATTTAGTTGAAATAGACAGTTTTTGCATGAAAACTCATTCCTGGTGGAACTTCATAGTAAAGTACAAAGTTCGTTTTGGATGGACAAAGTTAGTTGAAATAGACAGTTTTTGCATGAAAACTCATTCCTGGTGGAACTTCATAGCAAAGTACAAAGTTCGTTTTGAATGGACGAATTAAGTTGAAATAGACAGTTTTTGTATGAAAACTCATTCCTGGTGGAACTTCATAGCAAAGTACAAAGTTCGTTTTGGATGGACAAACTTAGTTGAAATAGACAGTTTTTGCATGAAAACTCATTCCTGGTGGAACTTCATAGCAAAGTACAAAGTTCGTTTTGGATGGATCAATTTAGTTGAAATAGACAGTTTTTGCATGAAAACTCATTTCTGGTGGAACTTCATAGCAAAGTACAAAGTTCGTTTTGGATGGACAAAGTTAGTTGAAATAGACAGTTTTTGCATGAAAACTCATTCCTGGTGGAACTTCATAGCAAAGTAAAAAGTTCGTTTTGGGTGGATCAATTTAGTTGAAATAGACAGTTTTTGCATGAAAACTCATTCCTGGTGGAACTTCATAGCAAAGTACAAAGTTCGTTTTGGATGGACAAAGTTAGTTGAAATAGACAGTTTTTTGCATGAAAACTCATTCCTGGTGGAACTTCATAGCAAAGTACAAAGTTCGTTTTGGATGGACAAAGTTAGTTGAAATAGACAGTTTTTGCATAAAAACTCATTCCTGGTGGAACTTCATAGCAAAGTACAAAGTTCGTTTTGGATGGATCAATTTAGTTGAAATAGACAGTTTTTGCATGAAAACTCATTCCTGGTGGAACTTCATAGCAAAGTACAAAGTTCGTTTTGGATGGATCAATTTAGTTGAAATAGACAGTTTTTGCATGAAAACTCATTCCTGGTGGAACTTCATAGCAAAGTACAAAGTTCGTTTTGGATGGACAAAGTTAGTTGAAATAGACAGTTTTTGCATAAAAACTCATTCCTGGTGGAACTTCATAGCAAAGTACAAAGTTCGTTTTGGATGGATCAATTTAGTTGAAATAGACAGTTTTTGCATGAAAACTCATTCCTGGTGGAACTTCATAGCAAAGTACAAAGTTCGTTTTGGATGGACAAAGTTAGTTGAAATAGACAGTTTTTGCATAAAAACTCATTCCTGGTGGAACTTCATAGCAAAGTACAAAGTTCGTTTTGGATGGACAAAGTTAGTTGAAATAGACAGTTTTTGCATGAAAACTCATTCCTGGTGGAACTTCATAGCAAAGTACAAAGTTTGTTTTGGATGGACGAATTAAGTTGAAATAGACAGTTTTTGTATGAAAACTCATTCCTGGTGGAACTTCATAGCAAAGTACAAAGTTCGTTTTGGATGGACGAATTAAGTTGAAATAGACAGTTTTTGCATAAAAACTCATTCCTGGTGGAACTTCATAGCAAAGTACAAAGTTCGTGTTGGATGGATCAATTAGTTGAAATAGACAGTTTTTGCATGAAAACTCATTCCTGGTGGAACTTCATAGCAAAGTACAAAGTTCGTTTTGGATGGATCAATTTAGTTGAAATAGACAGTTTTG